>NW_028156596.1:0-7500 GCF_964263955.1 Coregonus lavaretus
TGTGTGTGGGGGAAGACAGCAGTTTGTCTTTGAGTGGAAGATAAGAATGAAACAACAACAACAACAACAACAACAACAACAACAACAACAACAACAACAACAACAACAACAACAACAACATTATAACAGTTTTGTCTTCTTCCACAACGATTCATGAATCAGTATTACTTCAATTATTATTATAATAATATGTCTGATGTCTGATCAATGACATCTTTAGTTAAAGGCTGTCAGAGCCTGTTCTAAATGAAAGGTCAGTATTTAATCACTTCCAGATAGATCTTCCAGGAGTGTGTTAGTTTTGTACAGCAGCGTGTCACAGATGAACATAATTGATTGAATACCAGTTTAAGGTATTATTAATACATATTAGCAATTTCAACAGCATCATTCTATTTAATTCACATGAACAGTTAGATGCTGCCTCTCTCTCTCTCTCTCTTTCTATCCCTCCCTCCCTCCCTCTCTCCCTCCCTCCCTCCCTCCCTCCCTCCTTCTCTCTCAAGGCCAGTTGAATATGAATGTAATACTGTAGATATATCATGTATTGAGAAACACACTTCAGTTTAATTCAGTGTCAGTCTCATGGTGTACCTGCCTCATCATCTCTACCTCTCTGTCTCATGGTGTACCTGCCTCAACATATCTACCTCTCTGTCTCATGGTGTACCTGCCTCATCATCTCTACCTCTATGTCTCATGGTGTACCTGCCTCATCATCTCTACCTCTCTGTCTCATGGTGTACCTGCCTCATCATCTCTACTGATCTGTCTCATGGTGTACCTGCCTCATCGTCTCTACCTCTCTGTCTCTCATGGTGTACCTGCCTCATCATCTCTACCTCTCTGTCTCATGGTGTACCTGCCTCATCATCTCTACCTCTCTGTCTCATGGTGTACCTGCCTCATCATCTCTACTGATCTGTCTCATGGTGTACCTGCCTCATCGTCTCTACCTCTCTGTCTCATGGTGTACCTGCCTCATCATCTCTACCTCTCTGTCTCATGGTGTACCTGCCTCATCATCTCTACCTCTCTGTCTCATGGTGTACCTGCCTCATCATCTCTACCTCTCTGTCTCATGGTGCACCTGCCTCATCATCTCTGCCTCTCAGGCAGCTTTACTTTCTTTGTGTCGAGTATCTGCTCTGGGTCGAGCATGTGATCACACACACAAACACACACAAACACACACACACACACACACACACACACACACACACACACACACACACACACACACACACACACACACACACACACACACACACACACACACACACACACACACACACACACACACACACACACACACACACACACACACACACACACACACACACACACACACACACTCACACACACACACACACACACACACACACACACACACACACACACACACACACACACACACACACACACACACACAGGGGAATTGTCTAGGGTGAGGAATGTGCAAGGAGAACTGAGTAGTGATGCATAAATTCACCAACTCTGCCTCTTAGTATAAATACAAAAGGTTGTTCATATTTCATCGACCTGTTTCTTCAAATAGCTTCCACATAACTATTGTGTGATTTCTGGTGAGTCAGCAAAACATGAATGTGCTCTGTAGTTTTACACTACTGTTCGTTGTCAATTATTCATGTGTGGCCTCCCGAGTGATGCAGCCGTCTATGGCACTGCGTCTCAGTGCTTGAGGCGTCACTACAGACCCGGGTTCGATCCCAGGCTGTGTCACAGCCGGCCGTGACCGGGAGACCCATGAGGCGGCGCACAATTGGCCCAGCGTCGTCTGGGTTAGGGGAGGGTTTGGCCGGCCGGGATGTCCTTGTCCCATCGCGCTCTAACGACTCCTTGTGACGGGCCGGGCACATGCACGCTGACACGATCGCCAGGTGTACGGTGTTAACTCCGACACATTGGTGCGGCGGGCTTCCGGGTTAAGCGAGCAGTGTGTCAAGAAGCAGTGCGGCTTGGCAGGGTCGTGTTTCGGAGGACGCATGGCTCTCGACCTTCGCCTCTCCCGAGTCCGTACGGGAGTTGCAGCGATGGGACAAGACTGTAACTACCAGTTGGATATCACAAAATTGGGGTAAAAAAGTGGTACAATTTACAAAATATAAAATAAATAATATATATGCAGTACCAGTCAAAGGTTTGGACACATCTACTCATTCAAGGGTTTTTCTTTATTTTTACTATTTTTTACATTGTAGAATAATAGTGAAGACATCAAAACTATGAATTAACACATATGGAATCATGTAGTAACCAAAAAAGTGTTAACCAAATTTGAGATTCTTCGAAGGAGCCACCCTTTGCCTTGATGACAGCTTTGCACAGTCTTGAAAATCTCTCAACCAGATTCATGATGTAGTCACCTGGAATGCAATTCAATTAACAGGTGTGCCTTGTTAAAAGTTATTTTGTGGAATTTCTTTCTTAATGCGTTTGAGCCAATCATTTGTGTTGTGACAAGGTAGGGGGTATATAGAAGATAGCCCTATTTGGTAAAATACCAAGTCCATATTATGGCAAGAACATCTCAAATAATCAAAGAGAAAGAACAGTCCATCATTACTTTAAGACATGAAGGTCAGTCAATCCGGAAAATGTGAAGAAATTTGAAAGTTTATTCAAGTGCAGTCACAGAAACCATCAAGCGCTATGATGAATCAGGCCGTGAATCAGGCCTTCATGGTCAAATTGCTGCAAAGAAACCACTACTAAAGGACACCAATAAGAAGAAGAGACTAGTTTGGGCCAAGAAACACGAGCAATGGACATTAGACCGGTGGAAATCTGTCCTTTGGTCTGGAGTCCAAATTTGAGATTTACGTTCCAACCGCTGTGTCTTTGTGAGATGCAGTGTAGGTGAACGGATGATCTCCGCATGTGTAGTTCCAACCGTAAAGCATGGAGGAGGAGGTGTTATGGTGTGGGGGTGCTTTGCTGGTGACACTGTCTGTGATTTATTTAGAATTCAAGGCACACTTGGTTTGGGCTTAGTGGGACAATCATTTGTTTTTCAACAGGACAATGACCCAACACACCTCCATGCTGTGTAAGGGCAATTTGACCAAGAAGGAGAGTGATGGAGTGCTGCATCAGATGACCTGGCCTCCACAATCACCTCGACCTCAACACAATTGAGACAGTTTGGGATGAGTTGGACTGCAGAGTGAAGGAAAAGCAGCCAACAAGTGCTCAGCATATGTGGAAAAGCATTCCAGGTGAAGCTGGTTGAGATCATTCCAAGAGTGTGCAAAGCTGTCATCAGGTGTAATGATGTCATCTCTACCCTCAAGTTTAATGATATCAGCCCTACCCTCAGGTGTAATGATGTCATCTCTACCCTCAGGTTTAATGATGTCATCTCTACCCTCAGGTGTAATGATGTCAGCCCTACCCTCAGGTGTAATGATGTCAGACCTACCGTCAGGTTTAATGATGTCAGCCCTACCCTCAGGTGTAATGATGTCATCTCTACCCTCAGGTTTAATGATGTCAGCCCTACCCTCAGGTGTAATGATGTCATCTCTACCCTCAGGTTTAATGATGTCAGCCCTACCCTCAGGTGTAATGATGTCATCTCTACCCTCAGGTTTAATGATATCAGCCCTACCCTCAGGTGTAATGATGTCATCTCTACCCTCAGGTTTAATGATGTGATCTCTACCCTCAGGTGTAATGATGTCAGCCCTACCCTCAGGTGTAATGATGTCAGCCCTACCCTCAGGTGTAATGATGTCAGCCCTACCCTCAGGTGTAATGATGTCAGCCCTACCGTCAGGTTTAATGATGTCAGCCCTACCCTCAGGTGTAATGATGTCATCTCTACCCTCAGGTTTAATGATGTCAGCCCTACCTTCAGGTGTAATGATGTCATCTCTACCCTCAGGTTTAATGATGTCAGCCCTACCCTCAGGTGTAATGATGTCATCTCTACCCTCAGGTTTAATGATGTCAGCCCTACCCTCAGGTGTAATGATGTCATCTCTACCCTCAGGTTTAATGATGTCATCTCTACCCTCAGGTGTAATGATGTCAGCCCTACCCTCAGGTTTAATGATGTCATCTCTACCCTCAGGTGTAATGATGTCATCTCTACCCTCAGGTGTAATGATGTCAGCCCTACCCTCAGGTGTAATGATGTCATCTCTACCCTCAGGTGTAATGATGTCATCTCTACCCTCAGGTTTAATGATGTCATCTCTACCCTCAGGTGTAATGATGTCATCTCTACCCTCAGGTTTAATGATGTCATCTCTACCCTCAGGTGTAATGATGTCATCTCTACCCTCAGGTGTAATGATGTCATCTCTACCCTCAGGTTTAATGATGTCATCTCTACCCTCAGGTGTAATGATGTCATCTCTACCCTCAGGTTTAATGATGTCATCTCTACCCTCAGGTGTAATGATGTCATCTCTACCCTCAGGTGTAATGATGTCATCTCTACCCTCAGGTTTAATGATGTCATCTCTACCCTCAGGTGTAATGATGTCAGCCCTACCCTCAGGTGTAATGATGTCATCTCTACCCTCAGGTGTAATGATGTCAGCCCTACCCTCAGGTGTAATGATGTCATCTCTACCCTCAGGTGTAATGATGTCATCTCTACCCTCAGGTGTAATGATGTCATCTCTACCCTCAGGTGTAATGATGTCAGCCCTACCCTCAGGTGTAATGATGTCATCTCTACCCTCAGGTTTAATGATGTCAGCCCTACCCTCAGGTTTAATGATGTCATCTCTACCCTCAGGTGTAATGATGTCAGCCCTACCCTCAGGTTTAATGATGTCATCTCTACCTTCAGGTGTAATGATGTCATCTCTACCCTCAGGTGTAATGATGTCAGCCCTACCCTCAGGTTTAATGATGTCATCTCTACCCTCAGGTGTAATGATGTCAGACCTACCCTCAGGTTTAATGATGTCAGCCCTACCCTCAGGTTTAATGATGTCATCTCTACCCTCAGGTGTAATGATGTCATCTCTACCCTCAGGTTTAATGATGTCATCTCTACCCTCAGGTGTAATGATGTCAGCCTTACCCTCAGGTGTAATGATGTCATCTTTTTATTTATTTTTTTATTTCACCTTTATTTAACCAGGTAAGCCAGTTGAGAACAGGTTCTCATTTACAACTGCGACCTGGCCAAGATAAAGCAAAGTAGTGCAATAAAAACAACACAGAGTTACATATGGGGTAAAAAACATAAAGTCAGAAATACAACAGAAAATATATATACAGTGTGTGCAAATGTAGCAAGTTATGGAGGTAAGGCAATAAATAGGCTATAGTGCAGAATAATTACAATAGTATTAACACTGGAATGCTAGATGTGCAAGAGATTATGTGCAAATAGAGATACTGGGGTGCAAAAGAGCAAAATAAATAACAATATAGGAATGAGGTAGTTGGGTGGGCTAATTTCAGATGGGCTGTGTACAGGTGCAGTGATCGGTAAGGTGCTCTGACAACTGATGCTTAAAGTTATTGAGGGAGATAAGAGTCTCCAGCTTCAGAGATTTTTGCAATTCGTTCCAGTCATTGGCAGCAGAGAACTGGAAGGAATGGCGGCCAAAGGAGGTGTTGGCTTTGGGAATGACCAGTGAGATATACCTGCTGGAGCGCAGACTACGGGTGGGTGCTGCTATGGTGACCAATGAGCTAAGATAAGGCGGGGATTTGCCTAGCAGTGATTTATAGATGGCCTGGAGCCAGTGGGTTTGACGACGAACATGTAGTGAGGACCAGCCAACAAGAGCGTACAGGTCACAGTGGTGGGTAGTGTATGGGGCTTTGGAGACAAAACGGATGGCACTGTGATAGACTACATCCAATTTGCTGAGTAGAGTGTTGGAGGCTATTTTGTAAATGACATCGCCGAAGTCAAGGATCGGTAGGATAGTCAGTTTTACGAGGGCATGTTTGGCAGCATGAGTGAAGGAGGCTATGTTGCGAAATAGGAAGCCGATTCTAGATTTAACTTTGGATTGGAGATTCTTTATGTGAGTCTGGAAGTTGAGTTTACAGTCTAACCAGACACCTAGGTATTTGTAGTTGTCCACATACTCTAGGTCAGACCCGTCGAGAGTGGTGATTCTAGTCGGGTGGGCGGGTGCCAGTAGCGTTCGATTGAAAAGCATGCATTTAGTTTTACTAGTGTTTAAGAGCAGTTGGAGGCTACTGAAGGATTGTTGTATGGCATTGAAGCTCGTTTGGAGGTTTGTTAACACAGTGTCCAATGAAGGGCCAGATGTATACAAAATGGTGTCGTCTGCGTAGAGGTGGATCTGAGAGTCACCAGCAGCAAGAGCGACATCATTGATATACACGGAGAAAAGTGTCGGCCCAAGAATTGAACCCTGTGGCACCCCCATAGAGACTGCCATAGGTCCAGACAACAGGCCCTCCGATTTGACACACTGAACTCTATCTGAGAAGTAGTTGGTGAACCAGGCGAGGCAGTCATTTGAGAAACCAAGGCTATTTAGTCTGCCAATAAGAATGCGGTGGTTGACAGAGTCGAAAGCCTTGGCCAGGTCGATGAAGACGGCTGCACAGTACTGTCTATTATCTCTACCCTCAGGTGTAATGATGTCATCTCTACCCTCAGGTGTAATGATGTCAGCCCTACCCTCAGGTGTAATGATGTCATCTCTACCCTCAGGTTTAATGATGTCATCTCTACCCTCAGGTGTAATGATGTCAGCCCTACCCTCAGGTGTAATGATGTCATCTCTACCCTCAGGTGTAATGATGTCATCGCTACCCTCAGGTGTAATGATGTCATCTCTACCCTCAGGTTTAATGATGTCAGCCCTACCCTCAGGTTTAATGATGTCATCTCTACCCTCAGGGGTAATGATGTCAGCCCTACCCTCAGGTTTAATGATGTCATCTCTACCCTCAGGTGTAATGATGTCAGCCCTACCCTCAGGTTTAATGATGTCAGCCCTACCCTCAGGTGTAATGATGTCAGCCCTACCCTCAGGGGTAATGATGTCAGCCCTACCCTCAGGTGTAATGATGTCATCTCTACCCTCAGGTGTAATGATGTCAGCCCTACCCTCAGGTGTAATGATGTCAGCCCTACCCTCAGGTTTAATGATGTCAGCCCTACCCTCAGGTGTAATGATGTCAGCCCTACCCTCAGGTGTAATGATGTCAGCCCTACCCTCAGGTTTAATGATGTCAGCCCTACCCTCAGGTGTAATGATGTCAGCCCTACCCTCAGGTTTAATGATGTCATCTCTACCCTCAGGTTTAATGATGTCATCTCTACCCTCAGGTGTAATGATGTCATCTCTACCCTCAGGTGTAATGATGTCATCTCTACCCTCAGGTTTAATGATGTCAGCCCTACCCTCAGGTTTAATGATGTCATCTCTACCCTCAGGTGTAATGATGTCATCTCTACCCTCAGGTGTAATGATGTCAGCCCTACCCTCAGGTTTAATGATGTCAGCCCTACCCTCAGGTTTA
>NW_028156596.1:10000-31014 GCF_964263955.1 Coregonus lavaretus
TGACTACTGACTTCTCTCTCTTCTCCTGACTACTGCCTTCTATTCTCCTGACTACTGCCTTCTCTCTATTCTCCTGACTACTGCCTTCTCTCTATTCTCCTGACTACTGCCTTCTCTCTCTTCTCCTGACTACTGCCTTCTCTCTATTCTCCTGACTAATGCCTTCTCTCTCTTCTCCTGACTACTGCCTTCTCTTCTCCTGACCTCTGCCTTCTCTCTCTTCTCCTGACTACTGCCTTCTCTTCTCCTGACTACTGCCTTCTCTCTATTCTCCTGACTACTGCCTTCTCTCTCTTCTCCTGACTACTGCCTTCTCTTCTCCTGACTACTGCCTTCTCTCTATTCTCCTGACTACTGACTTCTCTCTCTTCTCCTGACTACTGCCTTCTCTTCTCCTGACTACTGCCTTCTCTCTATTCTCCTGACTACTGCCTTCGCTTCTCCTGACTACTGCCTTCTCTTCTCCTGACTTATGCATTATCTCTCTTCTCCTGACTACTGCCTTCTCTTTCTTCTCCTGACTACTGCCTTCTCTCTTTTCTCATTACTTCTGCCTTCTCTCTATTCTCCTGACTTCTGCCTTCTCTTCTCCTGACTACTGCCTTCTCTCTCTAATCATGACTACTGCCTTCTCTCTCTTCTCCTGACTAATGCATTCTCTCTCTTCTCCTGACTACTGATTTCTCTTCTCCTGACTACTGCCTTCTCTTCTACTGACTACTGCCTTCTCTCTCTTCTCTTGACTTCTCCATTCTCTCTCTTCTCCTGACTACTGCCTTCTCTCTCTTCTCCTGACTACTGTCTTCTCTCTCTTCTCCTGACTTCTGCATTCTCTCTCTTCTCCTGACTACTGCCTTCTCTCTCTTCTCCTGACTTCTGCATTCTCTCTCTTCTCCTGACTTCGGTAGTCTCTCTCTTCTCCTGACTAATGCCTTCTCTCTCTTCTCCTGACTTCTGCATTATATGTCTTCTCCTGACTACTGCCTTCTATTCTCCTGACTACTGTCTTCTCTTCTCCTGACTACTGCCTTCTCTTCTCCTGACTTCTGCATTATCTCTCTTATCCTGACTACTGCATTCTCTCTCTTCTCCTGACTACTGCCTTATCTTCTCCTGACTACTGCCTTCTCTCTCTTCTCCTGACAAACTGCCGTCTCTCTCTTCTCTTGACTACTGCCTTCTCTCTCTACTCCAGACTACTGCCTTCTCTCTCTTCTCATGACTACTGCCTTCACTCTCTACTCCTGACAAACTGCCTTCTCTCTCTTCTCCTGACTTCTGCCTTCTCTTCTCCTGACTACTGCCTTCTCTCTCTTCTCCTGACTTCTGCATTCTCTCTCTTTTCCTGACTACTGCCTTCTCTCTCTTCTCCTGACTACTGCCTTCTCTTCTCCTGACTACTGCCTTCTCTCTCTTCTCATGACTACTGCCTTCACTCTCTACTCCTGACAAACTGCCTTCTCTCTCTTCTCCTGACTTCTGCCTTCTCTTCTCCTGACTACTGCCTTCTCTCTCTTCTCCTGACTTCTGCATTATCTCTCTTTTCTTGACTACTGCCTTCTCTCTCTTCTCCTGACTACTGCCTTCTCTTCTCCTGACTACTGCCTTCTCTTCTCCTGACTTCTGCATTATCTCTCTTTTCCTGACTACTGCCTTCCCGTTCTTCTCCTGACTACAGCCTTCTCTCTTTTCTAATTACTTCTGCCTTCTCTCTATTCTCCTGACTTCTGCCTTCTCTTCTCCTGACTACTGCCTTCTCTCTCTACTCCTGACTACTGCCTTCTCTTCTCCTGACTTCTGCATTCTCTCTCTTCTCCTGACTACTGCCTTCTCTCTCTTCTCCTGACTTCTGCATTCTCTCTCTTCTCCTGACTACTGCCTTCTCTTCTCCTGACTTCTGCATTCTCTCTCTTCTCCTGACTACTGCCTTCTCTCTCTTCTCCTGACTACTGCCTTGTCTTCTCCTGACTACTGCCTTCTCTCTCTTCTCTTGACTTCTCCATTCTCTCTCTTCTCCTGACTACTGCCTTCTCTCTCTTCTCCTGACTAATGTCTTCTCTCTCTTCTCCTGACTACTACCGAGCAGGAGGCATGGCTGTTGATTGCGTGTGCTAGCGGGCCGGGGCTAGCAAATGGATCTTCGTGGTCGTCGCAATGGGAAGCCTGTTGAAACCACATCAGACGATTACGTCGGCTGACCAGTCGTGATTGATCGGCGGGGCTCCGTGTCAACACTAGGAGGTCCCGTCCGGTTGACAGAGAGGTAGATAGCCGGGAGATGGGCCTGGCTCGAGGCTAGCTCAAGGCAAACAGGGGCTTGCTTCTGGACAGTGGTGATTAGTGGTGATTAGCCAACAACAACAACAGCCATTCGGTTGCAGCTAGCTAGTTGTGATGATCTGGTGTTAAGGTCCAGTGATTCAGTGATTCCGTCAGAAAATCAGATATGCTCTGGGTCGATAGCGCGATGTACAGACTGGCCGATAATTGTCCAGGCTAGAGCTGGCTGGTAGGTAGTGCAGGCCACGGACAATGGTGAAGACCGCTAACGGAGGCTAATAGCAAGTAGCTAGTTAGCTGGCTAGCTGGCTAGTTTCAGCCGGATGTTCTAGATAAGAAGGTATAAAGAAATAATAGAATCCGTTCCACATTGGGTGAGGCGGGTTGCAGGAAAGTATATTTAGTTAAAGGATGGAAAGTGAGATAGAGAAATATATAAAAAAAAAACAAAAAAAAAACAGGCTATTTACATGAGGACACTACAGAAAACACGACCACACTGCTATGCCATCTTGGGGATTGTGTTACCTGTCCTTAGTAACACATCTCAATTGTTTTTATCGTTACCTGTCCTTGGTAACTCATCTTAATAGTTTTTATCATTAACTGTCCTTAGTAACTCATCTCAATAGTTTTATCGTTACCTATCTTTAGTAAATAAACTCAGCAAAAAGACAAAGGTCCTCTCACTGTCAACCGTGTTTATTTTCAGCAAACTTAACACGTGTAAATATTTGTATGAACATAACAAGATTCAACAACTGAGACATAAACTGAACAAGTTCCACAGACATGTGACTAACAGAAATGGAATAATGTGTCCCTGAACAAAGGGGGGGGGGGGGGTCAAAATCTAAAGTAAAAGTCAGTATCTGGTGTGGCCACCAGCTGCATTAAGTACTGCCGTGCATCTCCTTCTCATGGACTGCAGCAGATTTGCCAGTTCTTGCTGTGAGATGTTACCCCACTCTTCCACCAAGGCACCTGCAAGTTCCCAGACATTTCTGGGGGGGAATGGCCCTAGCCCTCACCCTCCGATCCAACAGGTCCCAGACGTGCTCCGAGATCCGGGCTCTTCGCTGGCCATAGCAGAACACTGACATTCCTGTCTTGCAGGAAATCACGCACAGAACGAGCAGTATGGCTGGTGGCATTGTCATGCTGGAGGGTCAAGTCAAGATGAGCCTACAGGAAGGGTACCACATGAGGGAGGAGGATGTCTTCCCTGTAACGCACAGCGTTGAGATTGCCTGCAATGACAACAAGCTCAGTCCGATGATGCTGTGACACACCGCCCCAGACCATGACGGACCCTCCACCTCCAAATCGATCCCGCTCCAGAGTACAGGCCTCGGTGTAACTCTCATTCCTTCGACGATAAACGCAAATCCGACCATCACCCCTGGTGAGACAAAACGGCGACTCGTTAGTGAAGAGCACTTTTTGGTCCAGCGACGGTGGGTTTGTGCCCATAGGCGACGTTGTTGCCGGTGATGTCTGGTGAGGACCTGCCTTACAACAGGCCTACAAGCCCTCAATCCAGCCTCTCTCAGCCTATTGCGGACAGTCTGAGCACTGATGGAGGGATTGTGCGTTCCTGGTGTAACTCGGGCAGTTGTTGTTGCCATCCTGTACCTGTCCCGCAGGTGTGATGTACGGATGTACCGATCCTGTGCAGGTGTTGTTACACGTGGTCTGCCACTGTGAGGACGATCAGCTGTCCGTCCTGTCTCCCTGTCTTAGGCGTCTCACAGTAGGGACATTGCAATTTATTGCCCTGGCCACATCTGCAGTCCTCATGCTTCCTTGCAGCATGCCTAAGGCACATTCACGCAGATGAGCAGGGACCCTGGGCATCTTTCTTTTGGTGTTTTTCAGAGTCAGTAGAAAGGCCTCTTTAGTGTCCTAAGTTTTCATAACTGTGACCTTAATTGCCTACCGTCTGTAAGCTGTTAGTGTCTTAATGACCGTTCCACAGGTACATTAATTGTTTATGGTTCATTGAACAAGCATGGGAAATAGTGTTTAAACCCTTTACAAGATCTGCGAAGTTATTTGGAATTTTACGAATTGTCTTTGAAAGAGGGTCCTGAAAAGGGGACATTTATTTTTTTGCTGAGTTTAATATCAATAGTGTTTCTGCTGCAGCTGCTTCAAATATAAACTCTCACTATATATACCCACATTCACTGTCCCAGTATTCCTATAACTTACAGTTACTATGAAAAGAATATCCACCCTGAACCCATCCATCTGAGTACTCCCATATCAATGATAATAATGTTCCAATCACTATGGATGTTCGTCAGGCCTCTATATTTCCCATTAGATTATTGGAGCTCTGCACCTGTGATACTGTAGTTTCTTGTCAGTGCATACTGTGTTCTGGCCACTCTCTCTGTCATTTGAATGGAAATGAAGACGTCTAGCTGGCTTGTCTAATAAAGCCCTATCCCATCAGAGGAAATCAATGATGACTGTGTGTTTGCATAGATTAGGCCCTCCTTTCCTACTCTCCTCCCCTCTCCTCCTCCCCTCTCCTCCTCCCCTCTCCTCCCATCTCCTCTCCTCCTCTCCTCCCCTCTCCTCCCCTCTCCTCCTCTCTTTTCCCCTCTCCTCTCTCTCTGTATTACTTCTAATCAGACACACCATGGAACGACAGGAGACAGCAGATTGGGTTTATCATCTCTCTCTCTCTCTCTCTCTCTCTCTCTCTCTCTCTCTCTCTCTCTCTCTCTCTCTGTCTCTCTCTCTCTCCGTCTCTCTCTCTCTCTCCGTCTCTCTCTCTCTCTCTCTCTCTCTCTCTCTCTCTCTCTCTCTCTCTCTCTCTCCGTCTCTCTCTCTCTCTCCGTCTCTCTCTCTCTCTCCGTCTCTCTCTCTCTCTCTCTCTCTCTCTCTCTCTCTCTCTCTCTCTCTCTCTCTCTCTCTCTCTCTCTTTCTCTTTCTCTCTCTCATCTCTCTCTTTCTCTCTCTCATCCTCTCTTTCTCTTTCTCTTTCTCTTTCTGTCTCCATTCAGACTCATCATGTAGAGACAGGATATTGGCAGTGTGAGTAGAGGATTGTTGCACAGACAGAAACAGGTTTATTTGATTGTGTTTGTGTTTCATCTGATGGGGTTGATGCATAATGTGGTCCTGAAGCTGCGTCTCCGTCACCCGTGACAACGCTGTGACAACACCAGTCTGTCAAGTGGAAAATACATGTGTTCCACATTCATTTACATTTTAGTCATTTAGCAGACGCTCTTATCAAGAGCGACTTACAGTTAGTGAGTGCATACATTATTTTTATTTTATTTTTCATACTGGCCCCCCGTGGGAGGCGAACACACAACCTTGGCATTGCAAACGCCATGCTCTACCAACCTAGCTACATCCCTGCCCGCCATTCCCAACCCTACCCTGGACGACGCTGGGCCAATTGTGCGCCGCACCATGGGTCTCCCGGTCGCGGCCGGCTACGACAGAGCCTGGATTCGAACCAGGATCTCTAGTGGCACAGCTAGCACTGCGAACTTCCTGTCTCAACACACTCTCCAGTCTATCTAGTGACTGAGGTAGATGATTAACATGGAGATATACAGCACTGTAGTCTATCCAGTGTCTGATACCTCCTGCCTGAGTTATCCAGTTACAAGACTCATATACCTCCTGCCTGAGTTATCCAGTTACAAGACTCATACCTCCTGCCTGAGTTATCCAGTTACAAGACTCAGATACCTCCTGCCTGAGTTATCCAGTTACAAGACTCAGATACCTCCTGCCTGAGTTATCCAGTTACAAGACTCATACCTCCTGCCTGAGTTATCCAGTTACAAGACTCATATACCTCCTGCCTGAGTTATCCAGTTACAAGACTCATATACCTCCTGCCTGAGTTATCCAGTTACAAGACTCATATACCTCCTGCCTGAGTTATCCAGTTACAAGACTCATATATACCTCCTGCCTGAGTTATCCAGTTATAAGACTCAGTTACCTCCTGCCTGAGTTATCCAGTTACAAGACTCAGATACCTCCTGCCTGAGTTATCCAGTTACAAGACTCATATACCTCCTGCCTGAGTTATCCAGTTACAAGACTCAGATACCTCCTGCCTGAGTTATCCAGTTACAAGACTCATATACCTCCTGCCTGAGTTATCCAGTTACAAGACTCAGATACCTCCTGCCTGAGTTATCCAGTTACAAGACTCATATACCTCCTGCCTGAGTTATCCAGTTACAAGACTCATATACCTCCTCCCTGAGTTATCCAGTTACAAGACTCATATATACCTCCTGCCTGAGTTATCCAGTTACAAGACTCAGATACCTCCTGCCTGAGTTATCCAGTTACAAGACTCATAACCTCCTGCCTGAGTTATCCAGTTACAAGACTCATATACCTCCTGCCTGAGTTATCCAGTTACAAGACTCATATACCTCCTGCCTGAGTTATCCAGTTACAAGACTCATATATACCTCCTGCCTGAGTTATCCAGTTACAAGACTCAGATACCTCCTGCCTGAGTTATCCAGTTACAAGACTCATATACCTCCTGCCTGAGTTATCCAGTTATAAGACTCATATACCTCCTGCCTGAGTTATCCAGTTACAAGACTCATAACCTCCTGCCTGAGTTATCCAGTTACAAGACTCATATACCTCCTGCCTGAGTTATCCAGTTACAAGACTCATATACCTCCTGCCTGAGTTATCCAGTTACAAGACTCATATATACCTCCTGCCTGAGTTATCCAGTTACAAGACTCAGATACCTCCTGCCTGAGTTATAAAGTTACAAGACTCATATACCTCCTGCCTGAGTTATCCAGTTACAAGACTCATATATACCTCCTGCCTGAGTTATCCAGTTACAAGACTCAGTTACCTCCTGCCTGAGTTATAAAGTTACAAGACTCATATATACCTCCTGCCTGAGTTATCCAGTTATAAGACTCAGTTACCTCCTGCCTGAGTTATCCAGTTATAAGACTCATATACCTCCTGCCTGAGTTATCCAGTTACAAGACTCATAACCTCCTGCCTGAGTTATCCAGTTACAAGACTCAGATACCTCCTGCCTGAGTTATCCAGTTACAAGACTCAGTTACCTCCTGCCTGAGTTATCCAGTTACAAGACTCATATACCTCCTGCCTGAGTTATCCAGTTACAAGACTCATAACCTCCTGCCTGAGTTATCCAGTTACAAGACTCAGTTACCTCCTGCCTGAGTTATCCAGTTACAAGACTCATATACCTCCTGCCTGAGTTATCCAGTTACAAGACTCATATACCTCCTGCCTGAGTTATCCAGTTACAAGACTCATATATACCTCCTGTCTGAGTTATACAGTTACAAGACTCATATATACCTCCTGCCTGAGTTATCCAGTTATAAGACTCAGTTACCTCCTGCCTGAGTTATATACCTCCTGCCTGAGTTATCCAGTTACAAGACTCATATACCTCCTGCCTGAGTTATCCAGTTACAAGACTCATATACCTCCTGCCTGAGTTATCCAGTTATAAGACTCAGATACCTCCTGCCTGAGTTATCCAGTTACAAGACTCAGATACCTCCTGCCTGAGTTATCCAGTTACAAGACTCATATATACCTCCTGCCTGAGTTATCCAGTTACAAGACTCATATATACCTCCTGCCTGAGTTATCCAGTTACAAGACTCATATATACCTCCTGCCTGAGTTATCCAGTTATAAGACTCAGATACCTCCTGCCTGAGTTATCCAGTTACAAGACTCAGATACCTCCTGCCTGAGTTATCCAGTTACAAGACTCATATATACCTCCTGCCTGAGTTATCCAGTTACAAGACTCATATATACCTCCTGCCTGAGTTATCCAGTTACAAGACTCATATATACCTCCTGCCTGAGTTATCCAGTTACACGACTCATATATATACCTCCTGCCTGAGTTATCCAGTTACAAGACTCATATACCTCCTGCCTGAGTTATCCAGTTACAAGACTCATATACCTCCTGCCTGAGTTATCCAGTTACAAGACTCATATACCTCCTGCCTGAGTTATCCAGTTACAAGACTCAGATACCTCCTGCCTGAGTTATCCAGTTACAAGACTCATATACCTCCTGCCTGAGTTATCCAGTTACAAGACTCAGATACCTCCTGCCTGAGTTATATAGTTACAAGACTCATATACCTCCTGCCTGAGTTATCCAGTTACAAGACTCATATACCTCCTGCCTGAGTTATCCAGTTACAAGACTCATAACCTCCTGCCTGAGTTATCCAGTTACAAGACTCATATACCTCCTGCCTGAGTTATCCAGTTACAAGACTCAGATACCTCCTGCCTGAGTTATCCAGTTACAAGACTCAGATACCTCCTGCCTGAGTTATACAGTTACAAGACTCATATACCTCCTGCCTGAGTTATCCAGTTACAAGACTCAGATACCTCCTGCCTGAGTTATCCAGTTACAAGACTCATATACCTCCTGCCTGAGTTATCCAGTTACAAGACTCAGATACCTCCTGCCTGAGTTATCCAGTTACAAGACTCATATACCTCCTGCCTGAGTTATCCAGTTACAAGACTCAGATACCTCCTGCCTGAGTTATATACCTCCTGCCTGAGTTATCCAGTTACAAGACTCATATACCTCCTGCCTGAGTTATCCAGTTACAAGACTCAGATACCTCCTGCCTGAGTTATCCAGTTACAAGACTCAGATACCTCCTGCCTGAGTTATCCAGTTACAAGACTCATATACCTCCTGCCTGAGTTATCCAGTTACAAGACTCAGATACCTCCTGCCTGAGTTATATACCTCCTGCCTGAGTTATCCAGTTACAAGACTCATATACCTCCTGCCTGAGTTATCCAGTTACAAGACTCAGATACCTCCTGCCTGAGTTATATACCTCCTGCCTGAGTTATCCAGTTACAAGACTCAGATACCTCCTGCCTGAGTTATACAGTTACAAGACTCATATACCTCCTGCCTGAGTTATATACCTCCTGCCTGAGTTATCCAGTTACAAGACTCAGATACCTCCTGCCTGAGTTATACAGTTACAAGACTCATATACCTCCTGCCTGAGTTATCCAGTTACAAGACTCATATACCTCCTGCCTGAGTTATCCAGTTACAAGACTCAGATACCTCCTGCCTGAGTTATCCAGTTACAAGACTCATATACCTCCTGCCTGAGTTATCCAGTTACAAGACTCATATACCTCCTGCCTGAGTTATCCAGTTACAAGACTCATATACCTCCTGCCTGAGTTATCCAGTTACAAGACTCATATACCTCCTGCCTGAGTTATCCAGTTACAAGACTCATATACCTCCTGCCTGAGTTATCCAGTTACAAGACTCATATACCTCCTGCCTGAGTTATCCAGTTACAAGACTCATATATACCTCCTGCCTGAGTTATATACCTCCTGCCTGAGTTATCCAGTTACAAGACTCATATACCTCCTGCCTGAGTTATCCAGTTACAAGACTCATATATACCTCCTGCCTGAGTTATATACCTCCTGCCTGAGTTATCCAGTTACAAGACTCATATACCTCCTGCCTGAGTTATCCAGTTATAAGACTCATAACCTCCTGCCTGAGTTATCCAGTTACAAGACTCAGATACCTCCTGCCTGAGTTATCCAGTTACAAGACTCAGATACCTCCTGCCTGAGTTATCCAGTTACAAGACTCATATATACCTCCTGCCTGAGTTATCCAGTTATAAGACTCATAACCTCCTGCCTGAGTTATCCAGTTACAAGACTCATAACCTCCTGCCTGAGTTATCCAGTTACAAGACTCATATATACCTCCTGCCTGAGTTATCCAGTTACAAGACTCATAACCTCCTGCCTGAGTTATCCAGTTACAAGACTCATATACCTCCTGCCTGAGTTATCCAGTTACAAGACTCATATACCTCCTGCCTGAGTTATCCAGTTACAAGACTCATATACCTCCTGCCTGAGTTATCCAGTTACAAGACTCAGATACCTCCTGCCTGAGTTATCCAGTTACAAGACTCAGATACCTCCTGCCTGAGTTATCCAGTTACAAGACTCATATATACCTCCTGCCTGAGTTATCCAGTTATAAGACTCATAACCTCCTGCCTGAGTTATCCAGTTACAAGACTCATAACCTCCTGCCTGAGTTATCCAGTTACAAGACTCATATATACCTCCTGCCTGAGTTATCCAGTTACAAGACTCATAACCTCCTGCCTGAGTTATCCAGTTACAAGACTCATATACCTCCTGCCTGAGTTATCCAGTTACAAGACTCATATACCTCCTGCCTGAGTTATCCAGTTACAAGACTCATAACCTCCTGCCTGAGTTATCCAGTTACAAGACTCATATATACCTCCTGCCTGAGTTATCCAGTTACAAGACTCATAACCTCCTGCCTGAGTTATCCAGTTACAAGACTCATAACCTCCTGCCTGAGTTATCCAGTTACAAGACTCATATACCTCCTGCCTGAGTTATCCAGTTACAAGACTCATATACCTCCTGCCTGAGTTATCCAGTTACAAGACTCAGATACCTCCTGCCTGAGTTATCCAGTTACAAGACTCATATATACCTCCTGCCTGAGTTATCCAGTTACAAGACTCATACCTCCTGCCTGAGTTATCCAGTTACAAGACTCATATACCTCCTGCCTGAGTTATCCAGTTACAAGACTCATAACCTCCTGCCTGAGTTATCCAGTTACAAGACTCATATACCTCCTGCCTGAGTTATCCAGTTACAAGACTCATAACCTCCTGCCTGAGTTATCCAGTTACAAGACTCATATACCTCCTGCCTGAGTTATCCAGTTACAAGACTCATATATACCTCCTGCCTGAGTTATCCAGTTACAAGACTCAGATACCTCCTGCCTGAGTTATCCAGTTATATATGGTGGTCTCGTCTTATGGTATATTTTATTACCCTATTTATTACCCTATTTAATACCGTGATCACTCCTGACGTGTCCCGACCTCCTGACGTGTCCCGACCTCCTGACGTGTCCCGACCTCTAGAAGTCTGCGTCTCAAATGGCACCCTCTTCTTTACATAGAATCTGTGGGGCCCAATGAGCCCTGGTCACAAGTAGTGCACTACATAGGGAATAGGGTGTTATCTGGGACATCCGGCTAAGAGAATATGACCTTCCTTCTCTTACAACATCACGACTTTATCACCACGGTGATAACCCAATCCCGTATCCCCCGTCTGCCCTCCATCCATCCTTTCCAGTCTAAATACCCGTACGTTACGCCGCTCAAAATCTTTTCAACCATCTAGATATTGCTTCCTGAATAGAACAAATCATGTGTTATTATTGGTGCCGCTGGGCTGCGTCCCAACATGGCACCCCTATCGCCTTTATAGTGCCACGTTTTTGACCAGGACCCTTAGGGGGTCTGGTCTAAAGTAGTGCACTACATAGGGAATAGGGTGCCATTCTCTGGTCTAAAGTAGTGCACTACATAGGGAATAGGGTGCCATTTGGGACGCACACCCAGAAGGTTTTCATCTGTATACAATATGTATTTCCTGATTGACCAGACCCAGTGGTTTTTAATGCGATTTAGTAATTCAATAATTGTTTTGATTTGAGAGAAAGAAGCTGGGTTTAGAGGAAGCAGATCTCCTAACCTTTATTTAATACATACAACAGCAGTATTAATCATAGTAATAGAGTAGGGATCAAACATAGACCTGTCTGTCTGTCTCTGTCTCTGTCTTTCTGTTTCTGTCTGTCTGTCTGTCTTTTTTTAGTTGTATCTTGGATTAATGAGCTATGTTCTTGTTGAACAAACTGAACTGTGCTCTATTTTTAGTTACTCAAATACGGGGATATTTAGGAGTAAAGTTAAAAGTCCTCAGTTCCTAATGGCTGGGATGGGGTGGCTGAACAGAGCAGCAATTAAACATGATATTTAATGGGCTATCAACCTATCGGAAAACAATCCAGGACACAATTTAAGCAGAAGCCGAAGCGCTGCTATCTTCCAAGTCCTGAGAACCCTGAGCTCTGATGAACAGCAGGAAATAGGAGAAGCAGGAGAGGGGAGGGGAGGGGAGAGGAGAGGAGAGGAGAGGAGAGGAGAGGAGAGGAGAGGAGAGGAGGGGAGGGGAGGGGAGGGGAGGGGAGAGGAGAGGAGAGGAGAGGAGAGGAGAGGAGAGGAGAGGAGAGGAGAGGAGAGGGGAGGGGAGGGGAGGGGAGGGGAGGGGAGGGGAGAGGAGAGGAGAGGAGAGGAGAGGAGAGGAGAGGAGAGGAGAGGAGAGGAGAGGAGAGGAGAGGGGAGGGGAGAGGAGAGGAGAGGAGAGGAGAGGAGAGGAGAGGAGAGGAGAGGAGAGGAGAGGAGAGGAGAGGAGAGGAGAGGAGAGGAGAGGAGAGGAGAGGAGAGGACCATCCTGAGAACTAAGAGGTATGTATCAGATGCTCAACATGCTCTGCTCACACCTACTGTGATGGTCCGGGCCTAAACCACACGAAAACAACACCAGACACTATGGAACACAAAGCTTTCACTATCTCATCCTGGAATATACAAGGTCAGAGGTCATCTGCCTTTGGCCTAAAGAGCAGGAATCTGGACTTCATCAAAGAAATTGGAAATACAGACATTGTCATCCTACAAGAAACATGGTATAGAGGAGATGGACCCACTGGTTGCCCTCTATGTTACAGAGAGCTGGTAGTCCCATCCACCAAACTACCAGGTGTGAAACAGGGAAGGGACTCAGTTGGTATGCTAATTTGTATAGAGCAGACCTAACCCAATCTATTAAATTAGTCAAAACGGGAACATTTTACATCTGCTTAGAAATTAATTAAAAGGGAGATCAACCATTTCCAGGCCCAGGGACATGTACAGTTGAAGTCGGAAGTTTACATACACCTTAGCCAAATACATTTAAACTGTCACGATCGTTGAAAGGAGTGGACCAATGCGCAGCGTGGAATGCGAACATACTTTTATTAAATATTCACCACACGAACAAAAACAACAAAACGATACGTGAATTCCTTGGATACATACACGGAACAAGATCCCACAAACACAAATGCCCAAACGGCTGCCTAAGTATGGTTCCCAATCAGAGACAACAAGCAACAGCTGATTCTCGTTGCCTCTGATTGAGAACCACCCCGGCCAACATAGAAACACAATGAACTAGATCCTGAACATAGAAACACAAAACATAGACTCTACACACCCTGGCTCAACATAACAGAGTCCCCAGAGCCAGGGCGTGACAGTACACCCCCCCCCAAAGGCGCGGACTGTGACCGCGCCAAACATAAACCGAACAGGGGAGGGCCGGGTGGGCATTCCTCCTCGGAGGCGGATCCGGCTCCGGGGCGTGACCACCACCCTCTAATAACCCCCCCGTAGTGCCCCTGGTCTGGTCTGGCCCCGCTGGCTGGAGCTGGACTGGACATCGGTGGAGCGGATTGCTTAGGCTCCGGTGTGGAGCAGCAGGTACCTGACTAGGCACCGGTGAACCGGGCACGGGCTGTGCCGGATTGACGACACGCACCCCAGGCTTGGTGCGGGAAGCAGGAATGGGCCGGACTGGACTGATGACGCGCACCCCTGGCTTGGTGCGGGGAGCAGGAACGGGCCGGACCGGGCTGACGATGCGCACCACAGGCTTGGTGCGGGGAGCAGGAATGGGCCGGACCGGGCTGACGACGCGCACCCCTGGCTTGGTGCGGGGAGCAGGAACGGGCCGGACCGGGCTGACGACGCGCACCATTGGCTTGGTGCGGGGAGCAGGAACAGGCCGGACCGCACTGGGAACACACACCACTGGCCTTATACGGGGATCAGGAACGGGCCGGGCCGGGCTGGCGACGCGCACCATTGGCTTGGTGCGAGGGGCAGGAACAGGCCGGGCCGGGCTGGCGACGCGCACCATTGGCTTGGTGCGAGGGGCAGGAACAGGCCGGGCCGGGCTGGCGACGCGCACCATTGGCTTGGTGCGAGGGGCAGGAACAGGCCGGGCCGGGCTGGCGACGCGCACCATTGGCTTGGTGCGAGGGGCAGGAACAGGCCGGGCAGGGCTGGCGACGCGCTCCATTGGCTTGGTGCGAGGGTCAGGAACAGGCCGGGCCGGGCTGGCGACGCGCACCATTGGCTTGGTGCGAGGGGCAGGAACAGGCCGGGCCGGGCTGGCGACGCGCACCATTGGCTTGGTGCGAGGGGCAGGAACAGGCCGGGCCGGGCTGGCGACGCGCACCATTGGCTTGGTGCGAGGGGCAGGAACAGGCCGGGCCGGGCTGGCGACGCGCACCATTGGCTTGGTGCGAGGAGCAGGAACAGGCCGGGCCGGGCTGGCGACGCGCACCATTGGCTTGGTGCGAGGGGCAGGAACAGGCCGGGCCGGGCTGGCGACGCGCACCATTGGCTTGGTGCGAGGGTCAGGAACAGGCCGGGCCGGGCTGGCGACGCGCACCATTGGCTTGGTGCGAGGGGCAGGAACAGGCCGGGCCGGGCTGGCGACGCGCACCATTAGCTTGGTGCGAGGGGCAGGAACAGGCCGGGCCGGGCTGGCGACGCGCACCATTGGCTTGGTGCGAGGGGCAGGAACAGGCCGGGCAGGGCTGGCGACGCGCTCCATTGGCTTGGTGCGAGGGTCAGGAACAGGCCGGGCCGGGCTGGCGACGCGCACCATTGGCTTGGTGCGAGGGGCAGGAACAGGCCGGGCCGGGCTGGCGACGCGCACCATTGGCTTGGTGCGAGGGGCAGGAACAGGCCGGGCCGGGCTGGCGACGCGCACCATTGGCTTGGTGCGAGGGGCAGGAACAGGCCGGGTCGGGCTGGCGACGCGCACCATAGGCTTGGTGCGAGGGGCAGGAACAGGCCGGACCGGGCTGGCGACGCGCATCACTGGCTTGGTGCGAGGGACAGGAACAGGCCGGACCGCACTGGGAACACACACCACTGGCCTTATACGGGGATCAGGAACAGGCCGGACCGGGCTGGCGACGCGCATCACTGGCTTGGTGCGAGGGACAGGAACAGGCCGGACCGCACTGGGAACACACACCACTGGCCTTATACGGGGATCAGGAACGGGCCGGACCGGACTGGCAACACACCTCAGTACCTCTCGCCGTGCCTCTACACTTTCCTTCCCTCTACTCACCAATGGCTCCCGTAGCCCGGTGGCCTTCTCTCCTCGTCCACTAACTCGCCCTTTTTCTGCCTCCAGCAGCCCCGTCGCCCATGCCATGTGCCCCCCCCTAAACATTTCTTGGGGGTGCCTCTCGTCTGTCCGACGACGACACTGTTGGCGCCGTACCTCCTCTCTCGCCAGGGCTTTAACCCTTGCCCATGGTCCTCTGCCCTCGAACATGTCCTCCCAGGACCACCATTGGCCCACCTGGGCCATCGCCAACTTCTCCAGCTCCCTACCCGGCATTTGCTCCGACACACGCTGCTTGGTTCAGTTTTGGTGGGATCTTCTGTCAAAATCGTAGAAAGTAGTGGACCAATGCGCAGCGTGGAATGTGAACATACTTTTATTAAATATTCACCACTCGAACAAAAACAACAAAACGATACGTGAAGTCCTTGGGTACATACACAAACCATACACGGAACAAGATCCCACAAACACAAATGCCCAAACGGCTGCCTAAGTATGGTTCCCAATCAGAGACAACAAGCAACAGCTGATTCTCGTTGCCTCTGATTGAGAACCACCCCGGCCAACATAGAAACACAATGAACTAGATCCTGAACGTAGAAACACAAAACATAGACTCTACACACCCTGGCTCAACATAACAGAGTCCCCAGAGCCAGGGCGTGACATAAACTCAGTTTTTCACAATTCCTGACATTTAATCCTAGTAAAAATTCCCTGTTTTAGGTCAGTTCGGATCACCACTTTATTTTAAGAATGTGAAATGTCAGAATAATAGTAGAGAGAATGATTTATTTCAGCTTTTATTTCTTTCATCACATTCCCAGTGGGTCAGAAGTTTACATACACTCAAATAGTATTTGGTAGCATTGCCTTTAAATTGTTTAAATTGGGTCAAACGTTTCGGGTAGTCTTCCCCAAGCTTCCTACAATAAGTTGGGTGAATTTTGGCCCATTGCTCCTGACAGAGCTGCTGTAACTGAGTCAGGTTTGTAGGCCTCCTTGCTCGCACACGCTTTTTCAGTTCTGCCCACACATTTTCTATAAGATTGAGGTCAGGGCTTTGTGATGGTCACTCCAATACCTTGACTTTGTTGTCCTTAAGCCATTTTGCCACAACTTTGGAAGTATGCTTGGGGGCATTGTCCATTTGGAAGACCCATTTGTGACCAAGCTTTAACTTCCTGACTGATGTCTTGAGATGTTGCTTCAGTATATCCACATAATTTTCCTTCCTCATGATGCAATTTATTTTGTGAAGTGCACCAGTCCCTCCTGCAGCAAAGCACCCCTACAGCATGATGCTGCCACCCCCGTGCTTCACGGTTGGGATGGTGTTCTTCGGCTTGCAAGGTACTCCCTTTTTCCTCCAAACATAACGATGGTCATTATGGCCAAACAGTTCAATTTTTGTTTCATCAGACCAGAGGACATTTCTCCAAAAAGTATGATCTTTGTCCCCATGTGCAGTTGCAAACCGTAGTCTGGCTTTTTGGAGCAGTGGCTTCTTCCTTGCTGAGCGGCCATTCAGGTTATGTCGATATAGGACTCGTTTTACTGTGGATATAGATACTTTTGTACCTGTTTCCTCCAGCATCTTCACAAGGTCCTTTGCTGTTGTTTTGGGATTGAGTTGCACTTTTCGCACCAAAGTACGTTAATCTCTAGGAGACAGAACGCGTCTCCTTCCTGAGCGGTATGACGGCTGCTTGGTCCCATGGTGTTTATACTTGCGTGCTATTGTTTGTACAGATGAACGTGGTACCTTCAGGCGTTTGGAAATTGCTTCCAAGGATGAACCAGACTTGTGGAGGTCTACATTTTGTTTTCTGAGGTCTTGGCTGATTTCTTTTGATTTTCCCATGATGTCAAGCAAAGAGGCACTGAGTTTGAAGGTAGGCCTTGAAATACATCCACAGGTACACCTCCAATTCACTCAAATGATGTCAATTAGCCTATCAGAAGCTTCTAAAGCCATGACATAATTTTCTGGAATTTTCCAAGCTGTTTAAAGGCACAGTCAACTTAGTGTATGTAAACTTCTGACCCACTGGAGTTGTGATACAGTGAATTATAAGTGAAATAATCTGTCTGTAAACAATTGTTGGAAAAATTACTTGTGTCATGCACAAAGTAGATGTCCTAACAGACTTGCCAAAAATATAGTTTGTTAACAAGAAATTTGTGGAGTGGTTGAAAAACTAGTTTTAATGACTCCAACCTAAGTGTATGTAAACTTCCGACTTCAACTGTACTAGTCTGTGTTGACCTAAATGCCAGAACTGGACAAGAACCTGACACCCTCAGCTCACAGGGGGACAAACACCTACCTGGAGGTGACAGCATTCCATCCCCCATATGCCCCCCTAGACACAACTACAACAACATA
Source organism: Coregonus lavaretus (assembly GCF_964263955.1). Taxonomy (NCBI): domain Eukaryota; kingdom Metazoa; phylum Chordata; class Actinopteri; order Salmoniformes; family Salmonidae; genus Coregonus; species Coregonus lavaretus. Next base: position 27,831 of record NW_028156596.1, read on the forward strand.
ACCAACAAAAACGGGACACAACTCCTGCAGCTCTGTCGGACGCTGGGTCTGTACATAGTCAATGGTAGGCTTCGAGGGGACTCCTATGGTAGGTACACCTATAGCTCATCTCTTGGCAGTAGTACTGTAGACTACTTTATCACTGACCTCAACCCAGAGTCTCTCAGAGCGTTCACAGTCAGCCCACTGACACCCCTATCAGATCACAGGAAAATCACACTCTACTCGAACAGAGCTATGCTCAATCATGAGGCATCAAAGCCAAAGGAACTGAATAATATTAAGAAATGCTATAGATGGAAGGAAAGTAGTGTTGAAACCTACCAAAAAACTATTAGGCAACAACAAATTCAATCCCTTCTAGAAAATTTCCTGGACAAAATGGTTCACTGTAATAGTGAAGGTGTAAACTTGGCTGTAGAAAACATAAACAGATATTTGACCACTTCCCTATCAAATATAAACATTTCAAGCAGAAAACCTACGAAAATTAACAACAATGACAAATGGTTTGATGAAGAATGCAAAAGCCTAAGAAAGAAATTTAGAAACCTATCCAACCAAAAACATAGAGACCCAGAAAACCTGAGCCTAGGCCTTCACCATTGTGAATCACTAAAACAATACACAAACACACTACCGAAAAAGAAGGATCAGCACATCAGAAATCAGCTCAATGTAATTGAAGAATCCATAGACTCTAACCACTTCTGGGAAAATTGAAGAAGATGGAACATGAAGAGCATGAAGAGCTATCTATCCAAAACAGAGATGTATGGGTAAAGCACTTCTCCAATCTTTTTGGCCCTATAACAAAGAACAAATAGCAAAAACATATGCATGATAAAATACAAATCTTAGAATTAACTATTAAAGACAACCAGAACCCACTGGATTCTCCAATTATATTGAATGAACTACAGGAAAAAATACAAACCCTCCAACCCAAAAAGGCCTGTGGTGTTGATGGTATCCTCAATGAAATGATAAAATATATAGACCACAAATTCCAATTGGCTATTCTTAAACTCTTTAACATCATCCTCAGCCTGGCGTCTTCCCCAATATTTGGAACCAACCCAATCCAAAAAAGTGGAGACAAATTTGACCCCAATAACTAGCGTGGGATACCTTGGGAAAATCCTCTGCATTATCATTAACAGCAGACTCATACATTTCCTCAGTGAAAACAATGTCCTGAGCAAATGTCAAATTGGCTTTTTACCAAATTAGCGTACGACAGACCACGTATTCACCCTGCACACCCTAATTGACAAACAAAACAAAACAAAGGCAAAGTCTTCTCTTGCTTTGTTGATTTTCAAAAAAGCCTTCGGCTCAATTTGGCATGAGGGCCTGCTATACAAATTGATGGAAAGTGGTGTTGGGGGAAAACGTACAACATGATAAAATCCATGTACATAAACAATCATTGTGAGGTTAAAATTGGCAAAAAAAACACACATTTATTTCCACAGGGCCGTGGGGTGAGACAGGGATGCAGCGTAAGCCCCACCCTCTTCAACATATATATCAACGAATTGGTGAGGGCACTAGAACAGTCTGCAGCACCCGGCCTCAACCTACTAGAATCTGAAGTCAAATGTCTACTGTTTACTGATGATCTGGTGCTTCTGTCCCCAACCAAGGAGGGCCTACAGCAGCACCTAGATATTATGCACAGATTCTGTTAGACCTGGGCCCTGACAGTAAATCTCAGTAAGACAAAAATAATGGTGTTCCAAAAAAGGTCCAGTTGCCAGGACCACAAATACAAATTCCATCTAGACACCGTTGCCCTAGAGCACACAAAAAACTATACATACCTCGGCCTAAACATCAGCGCCACAGGTAACTTCCACAAAGCTGTGAACGATCTGAGAGACAAGGCAAGAAGGGCCTTCTATTCCATCAAAAAGGAACATAAAATTTGACATACCAATTAGGATCTGGCTAAAAATACTTGAATCAGTTATAAAACCCATTGCCCTTTATGGTTGTGAGGTCTGGGGTCCGCTCACCAACCAAGAATTCACAAAATGGGACAAACACCAAATTGAGACTCTGAATGCAGAATTCTGCAAAAATATCCTCAGTGTACAACGTAAAACACCAAATAATGCATGCAGAGCAGAATTAGGCCGATACCCGCTAATTATCAAAATCCAGAAAAAAGCAGTTCAATTCTACAACCACCTAAAAGGAAGTGAGTCCCAAACCTTCCATAACAAAGCCATCACCTACAGAGAGATGAACCTGGAGAAGAGCCCCCTAAGAAAGCTGGTCCTGGGGCTCTGTGACCCCACAGATCCCCAGGACAACAACACAATTAGACCCAACCAAATCATGAGAAAACAAAAAGATAATTACTTGACACATTGGAAATATGAATAGAATGCTTTTGGCCCTAAACAGAGAGTACACAGTGGCAGAATACTTGACCACTGTGACTGACCCAAACTTAAGGAAATATTTTACTATGAACAGACTCAGTGAGCATAGCCTTGCTATTGAGAAAGGCCGCCGTAGGCAGACCTGGCTCTCAAGAGAAGACAGGCTATGTGCACACTGCCCACAAAATGAGGTGGAAACTGAGCTGCACTTCCTAACCTCCTGCCAAATGTATGACCATATTAAAGACACATATTTCCCTCAGATTACACAGACCCACAAAATAATTTGAAAACAAACCCAATTTTGATAAACTCCCATATCTATTGGGTGAAATACCACAGTGTGCCATCACAGCAGCAATATTTTTGACCTGTTGCCAGGTAATATAAAGCAACACCAGAGCCGTGGACAAGATCCCAACGAGACTGAGTCACAACAAGCTGCAGCTCTTAGGGAAGAGGTGGGAGAGGTGGCGGAGGTGTAAAGCATTGTCATTGTTCCAGGCACTGGCTGTGGTCTAAATCAATTAACACATTTTATCTACTTGTAGGTTGAAAAACATATTGCTGAGAGATGCCTTGTTCAAGCAAATGCTAAGTGTTAGGAATCTGTAAGCCACTTCTGATAAAAAAAGCATCTGCTAAATGACCTAATAATAGTTTTACCTGTGGCAGGGTCCACGGTGCGTTCTATCAGGTGATCGTCCTGATGGACCCACTCGCCGTTACATTTGAAGTAGATCTGTGTTGCCGGGGTGGAGCGACAGGTCAGGGTGACAGGCTTGTTCTTC
>NW_028156595.1:0-2500 GCF_964263955.1 Coregonus lavaretus
CAGTACAGCCTGTCAGGTCCTGTGTTTACTCTGGGTGATAGACAGTACAGCCTGTCAGGTCCTCTGGGTGATAGACAGTACAGCCTGTCAGGTCCTGTGTATACTCTGGGTGATAGACAGTACAGCCTGTCAGGTCCTGTGTTTACTCTGGGTGATAGACAGTACAGCCTGTCAGGTCCTGTGTTTACTCTGGGTGATAGACAGTACAGCCTGTCAGGTCCTGGGTGATAGACAGTACAGCCTGTCAGGTCCTGTGTTTACTCTGGGTGATAGACAGTACAGCCTGTCAGGTCCTGTGTATACTCTGGGTGATAGACAGTACAGCCTGTCAGGTCCTGGGTGATAGACAGTGCAGCCTGTCAGGTCCTGTGTTTACTCTGGGTGATAGACAGTACAGCCTGTCAGGTCCTGTGTATACTCTGGGTGATAGACAGTACAGCCTGTCAGGTCCTGGGTGATAGACAGTGCAGCCTGTCAGGTCCTGTGTTTACTCTGGGTGATAGACAGTACAGCCTGTCAGGTCCTGGGTTTACTCTGGGTGATAGACAGTACAGCCTGTCAGGTCCTGGGTGATAGACAGTACAGCCTGTCAGATCCTGTGTTTACTCTGGGTGATAGACAGTACAGCCTGTCAGGTCCTGGGTGATAGACAGTACAGCCTGTCAGGTCCTGTGTTTACTCTGGGTGATAGACAGTACAGCCTGTCAGGTTCTGGGTGATAGACAGTACAGCCTGTCAGATCCTGTGTTTACTCTGGGTGATAGACAGTACAGCCTGTCAGGTCCTGTGTTTACTCTGGGTGATAGACAGTACAGCCTGTCAGGTCCTGTGTTTACTCTGGGTGATAGACAGTACAGCCTGTCAGGTCCTGTGTATACTCTGGGTGATAGACAGTACAGCCTGTCAGGTCCTGGGTGATAGACAGTACAGCCTGTCAGGTCCTGTGTTTACTCTGGGTGATAGACAGTACAGCCTGTCAGGTCCTGTGTTTACTCTGGGTGATAGACAGTACAGCCTGTCAGGTCCTGGGTGATAGACAGTACAGCCTGTCAGGTCCTGTGTTTACTCTGGGTGATAGACAGTACAGCCTGTCAGGTCCTGTGTTTACTCTGGGTGATAGACAGTACAGCCTGTCAGGTCCTGGGTGATAGACAGTACAGCCTGTCAGGTCCTGTGTTTACTCTGGGTGATAGACAGTACAGCCTGTCAGGTCCTGTGTTTACTCTGGGTGATAGACAGTACAGCCTGTCAGGTCCTCTGGGTGATAGACAGTACAGCCTGTCAGGTCCTGTGTATACTCTGGGTGATAGACAGTACAGCCTGTCAGGTCCTGTGTTTACTCTGGGTGATAGACAGTACAGCCTGTCAGGTCCTGTGTTTACTCTGGGTGATAGACAGTACAGCCTGTCAGGTCCTGGGTGATAGACAGTACAGCCTGTCAGGTCCTGTGTTTACTCTGGGTGATAGACAGTACAGCCTGTCAGGTCCTGTGTATACTCTGGGTGATAGACAGTACAGCCTGTCAGGTCCTGGGTGATAGACAGTGCAGCCTGTCAGGTCCTGTGTTTACTCTGGGTGATAGACAGTACAGCCTGTCAGGTCCTGTGTATACTCTGGGTGATAGACAGTACAGCCTGTCAGGTCCTGGGTGATAGACAGTGCAGCCTGTCAGGTCCTGTGTTTACTCTGGGTGATAGACAGTACAGCCTGTCAGGTCCTGGGTGATAGACAGTACAGCCTGTCAGGTCCTGTGTTTACTCTGGGTGATAGACAGTACAGCCTGTCAGGTCCTGGGTGATAGACAGTACAGCCTGTCAGATCCTGTGTTTACTCTGGGTGATAGACAGTACAGCCTGTCAGGTCCTGGGTGATAGACAGTACAGCCTGTCAGGTCCTGTGTTTACTCTGGGTGATAGACAGTACAGCCTGTCAGGTTCTGGGTGATAGACAGTACAGCCTGTCAGATCCTGTGTTTACTCTGGGTGATAGACAGTACAGCCTGTCAGGTCCTGTGTTTACTCTGGGTGATAGACAGTACAGCCTGTCAGGTCCTGTGTATACTCTGGGTGATAGACAGTACAGCCTGTCAGGTCCTGGGTGATAGACAGTACAGCCTGTCAGGTCCTGTGTTTACTCTGGGTGATAGACAGTACAGCCTGTCAGGTCCTGTGTTTACTCTGGGTGATAGACAGTACAGCCTGTCAGGTCCTGGGTGATAGACAGTACAGCCAGTCAGGTCCTGTGTTTACTCTGGGTGATAGACAGTACAGCCTGTCAGGTCCTCTGGGTGATAGACAGTACAGCCTGTCAGGTCCTGTGTTTACTCTGGGTGATAGACAGTACAGCCTGTCAGGTCCTCTGGGTGATAGACAGTACAGCCTGTCAGGTCCTCTGGGTGATAGACAGTACAGCCTGTCAGGTCCTGTGTTTACTCTGGGTGATAGACAGTGCAGCCTGTCAGGTCCTGTGTTTACTCTGGGTGATAGACAGTACAGCCTGT
>NW_028156595.1:7500-34996 GCF_964263955.1 Coregonus lavaretus
ACGGGCTCGTGGTAATGGCTGGAGCGGAATGAGGACGGGCTCGTGGTAATGGCTGGAGCGGAATGAGGACGGGCTCGTGGTAATGGCTGGAGCGGAATGAGGACGGGCTCGTGGTAATGGCTGGAGCGGAATGAGGACGGGCTCGTGGTAATGGCTGGAGCGGAATGAGGACGGGCTCGTGGTAATGGCTGGAGCGGAAATGAGGACGGGCTCGTGGTAATGGCTGGAGCGGAATGAGGACGGGCTCGTGGTAATGGCTGGAGCGGAATGAGGACGGGCTCGTGGTAATGGCTGGAGCGGAATGAGGACGGGCTCGTGGTAATGGCTGGAGCGGAATGAGGACGGGCTCGTGGTAATGGCTGGAGCGGAATGAGGACGGGCTCGTGGTAATGGCTGGAGCGGAATGAGGACGGGCTCGTGGTAATGGCTGGAGCGGAATGAGGACGGGCTCGTGGTAATGGCTGGAGCGGAATGAGGACGGGCTCGTGGTAATGGCTGGAGCGGAATGAGGACGGGCTCGTGGTAATGGCTGGAGCGGAATGAGGACGGGCTCGTGGTAATGGCTGGAGCGGAAATGAGGACGGGCTCGTGGTAATGGCTGGAGCGGAATGAGGACGGGCTCGTGGTAATGGCTGGAGCGGAATGAGGACGGGCTCGTGGTAATGGCTGGAGCGGAATGAGGACGGGCTCGTGGTAATGGCTGGAGCGGAATGAGGACGGGCTCGTGGTAATGGCTGGAGCGGAATGAGGACGGGCTCGTGGTAATGGCTGGAGCGGAATGAGGACGGGCTCGTGGTAATGGCTGGAGCGGAATGAGGACGGGCTCGTGGTAATGGCTGGAGCGGAATGAGGACGTGCTCGTGGTAATGGCTGGAGCGGAATGAGGACGGGCTCGTGGTAATGGCTGGAGCGGAATGAGGACGGGCTCGTGGTAATGGCTGGAGCGGAATGAGGACGGGCTCGTGGTAATGGCTGGAGCGGAATGAGGACGGGCTCGTGGTAATGGCTGGAGCGGAATGAGGACGGGCTCGTGGTAATGGCTGGAGCGGAATGAGGACGGGCTCGTGGTAATGGCTGGAGCGGAATGAGGACGGGCTCGTGGTAATGGCTGGAGCGGAATGAGGACGGGCTCGTGGTAATGGCTGGAGCGGAATGAGGACGGGCTCGTGGTAATGGCTGGAGCGGAAATGAGGACGGGCTCGTGGTAATGGCTGGAGCGGAATGAGGACGGGCTCGTGGTAATGGCTGGAGCGGAATGAGGACGGGCTCGTGGTAATGGCTGGAGCGGAATGAGGACGGGTTCGTGGTAATGGCTGGAGCGGAATACGTGGAATGGCATCAAATACACCAAACACATGTGTTGATGCCATTCCACTGGTTCAGTTCCAGCTATTTTTATGATGAGCCGTTTTCCCCTCAGCAGCCTCCACTGAGTGACAGCCTCTAACCCCCCCCCACCTCCACTGAGTGACAGCCTCTAACCCCCCCCACCTCCACTGAGTGACAGCCTCTAACCCCCCCCACCTCCACTGAGTGACAGTCTCTAACCCCCCCCACCTCCACTGAGTGACAGCCTCTAACCCCCCCCCACCTCCACTGAGTGACAGCCTCTAACCCCCCCCACCTCCACTGAGTGACAGCCTCTAACCCCCCCCACCTCCACTGAGTGACAGTCTCTAACCCCCCCCACCTCCACTGAGTGACAGCCTCTAACCCCCCCCCACCTCCACTGAGTGACAGCCTCTAACCCCCCCCCACCTCCACTGAGTGACAGCCTCTAACCGGCCCCCCCACCTCCACTGAGTGACAGCCTCTAACCGCCCCCACCTCCACTGAGTGACAGCCTCTAACCCCCCCCACCTCCACTGAGTGACAGCCTCTAACCCCCCCCCACCTCCACTGAGTGCACCACCAGTGCAGAGCTTGCTCAGGAATGGCAGCAGGCAGGTGTGAGTGCATCTGCACGCACAGTGAGGCGAAGACTTCTCTCCAGGAAAAACATCAGGGACAGACTGATATTCTGTAAAAGGTACAGGGATTGGACTGCTGTGGACTGGGGTAAAGTCATTTTCTCTGATGAATCCCCTTTCTGATTGTTTGGGGCATCCGGAAAACACCTTGTCCGGAGAAGACAAGGTGAGCGCTACCATCAGTCCTGTGTCATGCCAAAGGTAAAGCATCCTGAGACCATTCATGTGTGGGGTTGCTTCTCAGCCAAGGGAGTGGGCTCACTCACAATTTTAACTAAGAACACAGCCATGAATAAAGCATGGTACCAACACATCCTCCGAGAGCAACTTCTCCCAACCATCCAAGAACAGTTTGGTGACGACACTGGGGTGACTATGATGTGGTGCTCTGTGTTGAGCTGCCAACAGGACAATCCACTGCAGTAACAACACTGGGGTGACTGTGATGTGGTGCTCTGTGTTGAGCTGCCAACAGGACAATCCACTGCAGTAACAACACTGGGGTGACTGTGTTGTGGTGCTCTGTGTTGAGCTGCCAACAGGACAATCCACTGTAGTAACAACACTGGGGTGACTGTGTTGTGGTGCTCTGTGTTGAGCTGCCAACAGGACAATCCACTGTAGTAACAACACTGGGGTGACTATGATGTGGTGCTCTGTGTTGAGCTGCCAACAGGACAATCCACTGTAGTAACAACACTGGGGTGACTGTGTTGTGGTGCTCTGTGTTGAGCTGCCAACAGGACAATCCACTGCAGTAACAACACTGGGGTGACTGTGATGTGGTGCTCTGTGTTGAGCTGCCAACAGGACAATCCACTGCAGTAACAACACTGGGGTGACTGTGTTGTGGTGCTCTGTGTTGAGCTGCCAACAGGACAATCCACTGCAGTAACAACACTGGGGTGACTGTGATGTGGTGCTCTGTGTTGAGCTGCCAACAGGACAATCCACTGCAGTAACAACACTGGGGTGACTGTGTTGTGGTGCTCTGTGTTGAGCTGCCAACAGGACAATCCACTGTAGTAACAACACTGGGGTGACTGTGTTGTGGTGCTCTGTGTTGAGCTGCCAACAGGACAATCCACTGCAGTAACAACACTGGGGTGACTGTGATGTGGTGCTCTGCGTTGAGCTGCCAACAGGACAATCCACTGTAGTAACAACACTGGGGTGACTGTGTTGTGGTGCTCTGTGTTGAGCTGCCAACAGGACAATCCACTGCAGTAACAACACTGGGGTGACTGTGATGTGGTGCTCTGCGTTGAGCTGCCAACAGGACAATCCACTGTAGTAACAACACTGGGGTGACTGTGTTGTGGTGCTCTGTGTTGAGCTGCCAACAGGACAATCCACTGCAGTAACAACACTGGGGTGACTGTGATGTGGTGCTCTGTGTTGAGCTGCCAACAGGACAATCCACTGTAGTAACAACACTGGGGTGACTGTGTTGTGGTGCTCTGTGTTGAGCTGCCAACAGGACAATCCACTGCAGTAACAACACTGGGGTGACTGTGTTGTGGTGCTCTGTGTTGAGCTGCCAACAGGACAATCCACTGCAGTAACAACACTGCTGCATATGTAGGACGTTAGCAACAATGATAAAGCAACCTGATCAGTTTGTTTTTAATCTGTGAGAAGTAGACTATAGTAACAACACGGCTGTATAATGGACGAGGCAGTAGGCTGATACAGCACCGACGAGGCAGTAGGCTGATGCTCTTTTTTTCTCAACACTTTTTGTTGTTGTTTTATTCTTACTTTTTTGTTTAAAATAAATGCACTGTTGGTTAAGGGCTGTAAGTAAGCATTTCACTGTAATGTCTGCACCTGTTGTATTCGGCGCATGTGACCAATAAAATTTGATTTGATTTGATACAGCACCGACAAGACAGTAGGCTGACACAGCACCGACGAGGCAGTAGCAGTAGGCTGATACAGCACCGACGAGGCAGTAGGCTGATACAACACCGACGTGGCAGTAGGCTGATACAGCACCGACGAGGCAGTAGGCTGATACAGCACCGACGCGGCAGTAGGCTGATACAGCACCGACGAGGCAGTAGGCTGATACAGCACCGACGAGGCAGTAGGCTGATACAACACCGACGAGGCAGTAGGCTGATACAGCACCGACGAGGCAGTAGGCTGATACAGCACCGACGTGGCAGTAGGCTGATACAACACCGACGAGGCAGTAGGCTGATACAGCACCGACGAGGCAGTAGGCTGATACAGCACCGACGAGGCAGTAGGCTGATACAGCATCGACGAGGCAGTAGGCTGATACAGCACCGACGAGGCAGTAGGCTGACACAGCACCGACGAGGCAGTAGGCTGATACAGCACCGACGAGGCAGTAGTCTGATACAGCACCGACGCGGCAGTAGGCTGATACAGCACCGACGAGGCAGTAGGCTGATACAGCACCGACGAGGCAGTAGGCTGATACAGCACCGACGCGGCAGTAGGCTGATACAGCACCGACGAGGCAGTAGGCTGATACAGCACCGACGAGGCAGTAGGCTGATACAGCACCGACGAGGCAGTAGGCTGATACAGCACCGACGAGGCAGTAGGCTGATACAGCACCGACGAGGCAGTAGGCTGATACAGCACCGACGAGGCAGTAGTCTGATACTGCACAGACGAGGCAGTAGGCTGATACTGCACAGACGAGGCAGTAGTCTGATACTGCACAGACGAGGCAGTAGGCTGATACAGCACCGACGAGGCAGTAGGCTGATACAGCACCGACGAGGCAGTAGGCTGATACAGCACCGACGAGGCAGTAGGCTGATACAGCACCGACGAGGCTCGGTTAAGTAATAATAGCTATAGTCTTCTACTCTCATTATACAGGATAGCTCATGGGGCTAAAACGCCAAGGAGTAGACAGGGCTTCATGTACCCTTCATACTCCCTGACATATCAACACCGTTACTACCCTCTACCCTGACATATCAACACCGTTACTACCCTCTACCCTGACATATCAACACCGTTACTACCCTCTACCCTGACATATCAACACCGTTACTACCCTCTACCCTGACATATCAACACCGTTACTACCCTCTACCCTGACATATCAACACCGTTACTACCCTCTACCCTGACATATCAACGCTGTTACTACCCTCTACCCTGACATATCAACACCGTTACTACCCTCTACCCTGACATATCAACACAGTTACTACCCTCTACCCTGACATATCAACGCCGTTACTACCCTCTACCCTGACATATCAACGCCGTTACTACCCTCTACCCTGACATATCAACACCGTTACTACCCTCTACCCTGACATATCAACACCGTTACTACCCTCTACCCTGACATATCAACACCGTTACTACCCTCTACCCTGACATATCAACACCGTTACTACCCTCTACCCTGACATATCAACACAGTTACTACCCTCTACCCTGACATAGCAACACCGTTACTACCCTCTACCCTGACATATCAACACCGTTACTACCCTCTACCCTGACATATCAACGCCGTTACTACCCTCTACCCTGACATATCAACACCGTTACTACCCTCTACCCTGACATATCAACACCGTTACTACCCTCTACCCTGACATATCAACGCCGTTACTACCCTCTACCCTGACATATCAACACCGTTACTACCCTCTACCCTGACATATCAACGCCGTTACTACCCTCTACCCTGACATATCAACGCCGTTACTACCCTCTACCCTGACATATCAACACCGTTACTACCCTCTACCCTGACATATCAACACCGTTACTACCCTCTACCCTGACATATCAACACCGTTACTACCCTCTACCCTGACATATCAACACCGTTACTACCCTCTACCCTGACATATCAACACTGTTACTACCCTCTACCCTGACATATCAACACCGTTACTACCCTCTACCCTGACATATCAACACCGTTACTACCCTCTACCCTGACATATCAACGCCGTTACTACCCTCTACCCTGACATATCAACACCGTTACTACCCTCTACCCTGACTTATCAACACCGTTACTACCCTCTACCCTGACATATCAACACCGTTACTACCCTCTACCCTGACATATCAACACCGTTACTACCCTCTACCCTGACATATCAACACCGTTACTACCCTCTACCCTGACATATCAACACCGTTACTACCCTCTACCCTGACATATCAACACCGTTACTACCCTCTACCCTGACATATCAACACCGTTACTACCCTCTACCCTGACATATCAAAGCTGCATGACTCTCAGCTGCACCTATGAACAAAGAGAACTACCGGTACAATGTAGTTGCTTCTCAGAGAGACAAATCTGTCTAAAGTAAAGCAGCCAATAGAGATAAAAGAGAAGGAAGGGAGATGGGAATAAATGGCACCCTATTCCCTATATAGTGCACTACTTTTGACCAGAGGCCATAGGAACACTCACAGGGCTATATAGGCAATAGGGTCCCATTTGGGACGCACCCATGCTGCCATGTGCTCTATACAGGCTGCTGCTGAGGCCTGATGGGAAATTGTAAGGCATTAGCCGTGAAGTGATTAGCATTAGCCGTGAAGTGATTAGCATTGTGAGAAATGGACGGACACATTTTAGGCCTTTTATCTATTCTGGGACAGTGTCCTAACATCTCCTAACATCCTGTCTCTCTGGTCTCTGTCAGTGATTACAGAGGGTAGGGAGAGCCAGGAGAGGAGGCAGCATGTGGCATTGTTTACCCTGTCTCTCCGAGGGCCAGGGGCCACCAACCATTAAGCCCATTAGAGTAGTCCTTTAGTGTTTCTACAGCTCTGAAGGGAGGTCAGCCATGTTCAGACTGAAGCCTTTCTCTCAGATCACTGCTTTAAGAGACGGCGTTGACTCTGTCCTGCTGTAGATCAGCTGCAGCCATCTATTATGATAGAGGCTAGGGCTGCAACTGACCATTATCTTCAGAATCCAATATTCTACGGAATACTTATTTGAATAATCCAATATTCTACGGAATACTTATTTGACTAATCCAATATTCTCTAATAAAACCCTTTTGTGTCTAATTCAGATGAGGCTCTGGAAGAGGAATGGAGGGGAGGTAACATCAACAAAGCAACCAGACAAACGTTAGGGATCAAAGGTTCAGAAATGTGCTGTGTGCCCCATCTTGTTTTCTCTGCCTGGAAGTGTTATGGAGCCACGTGTCCGAGGATACATATGGACCCGTTTGTTCTCAAGAGGTGGTTTTAGTGCCTGGCCTTAAAAAGGGGCAATATGTATTTGCTACATCCATTTTTGAACTTATATAAAATAACATGTACCCATTGATTCTTTAAAGAAATATATAACTTCTAACTGCCTCCTGAGCTTAGTTCAACTGTCCTACCCCCATCAGAACCCCAAATAGAAGATCGTTTTACTCCAATGTTTGTAATGAAAGTGAATGTAAACAACCACTGTAATGATTAAAACCATGGTGATCCACAGCTCTGTCTAGGAGTTAGATACCCTCTACCCTAAAACCATGGTGATCCACAGCTCTGTCTAGGGGTTTGATACCCTCTACCCTAAAACCATGGTGATCCACAGCTCTGTCTAGGAGTTAGATACCCTCTACCCTAAAACCATGGTGATCCACAGCTCTGTCTAGGAGTTAGATACCCTCTACCCTAAAACCATGGTGATCCAGAGCTCTGTCTAGGAGTTAGATACCCTCTACCCTAAAACCATGGTGATCCACAGCTCTGTCTAGGAGTTAGATACCCTCTACCCTAAAACCATGGTGATCCACAGCTCTGTCTAGGAGTTAGATACCCTCTACCCTAAAACCATGGTGATCCACAGCTCTGTCTAGGAGTTAGATACCCTCTACCCTAAAACCATGGTGATCCACAGCTCTGTCTAGGAGTTAGATACCCTCTACCCTAAAACCATGGTGATCCACAGCTCTGTCTAGGAGTTAGATACCCTCTACCCTAAAACCATGGTGATCCACAGCTCTGTCTAGGAGTTAGATACCCTCTACCCTAAAACCATGGTGATCCACAGCTCTGTCTAGGAGTTAGATACCCTCTACCCTAAAACCATGGTGATCCACAGCTCTGTCTAGGAGTTAGATACCCTCTACCCTAAAACCATGGTGATCCACAGCTCTGTCTAGGAGTTAGATACCCTCTACCCTAAAACCATGGTGATCCACAGCTCTGTCTAGGAGTTAGATACCCTCTACCCTAAAACCATGGTGATCCACAGCTCTGTCTAGGAGTTAGATACCCTCTACCCTAAAACCATGGTGATCCACAGCTCTGTCTAGGAGTTAGATACCCTCTACCCTAAAACCATGGTGATCCACAGCTCTGTCTAGGAGTTAGATACCCTCTACCCTAAAACCATGGTGATCCACAGCTCTGTCTAGGAGTTAGATACCCTCTACCCTAAAACCATGGTGATCCACAGCTCTGTCTAGGAGTTAGATACCCTCTACCCTAAAACCATGGTGATCCACAGCTCTGTCTAGGAGTTAGATACCATCTACCCTAAAACCATGGTGATCCACAGCTCTGTCTAGGAGTTAGATACCCTCTACCCTAAAACCATGGTGATCCACAGCTCTGTCTAGGAGTTAGAGTGGTTACATTTCTCCATCCCCATCCGTCAGCTTTCTACTGAAACAGTGGCTTGACTTCGTTTCAACTGTGGATTGCTGCTGTAATGTTTCTCTCTCCAGAGGAGGTTCTATTAGGCCAGGTCAGGGCCAGGCTGTAATGTTTCTCTCTCCAGAGGAGGTTCCATTAGGCCAGGTCAGGGCCAGGCTGTAATGTTTCTCTCTCCAGAGGAGGTTCCATTAGGCCAGGTCAGGGCCAGGCTGTAATGTTTCTCTCTCCAGAGGAGGTTCTATTAGGCCAGGTCAGGGCCAGGCTGTAATGTTTCTCTCTCCAGAGGAGGTTCTATTAGGCCAGGTCAGGGCCAGGCTGTAATGTTTCTCTCTCCAGAGGAGGTTCTATTAGGCCAGGTCAGGGCCAGGCTGTAATGTTTCTCTCTCCAGAGGAGGTTCCATTAGGCCAGGTCAGGGCCAGGCTGTAATGTTTCTCTCTCCAGAGGTTCTATTAGGCCAGGTCAGGGCCAGGCTGTAATGTTTCTCTCTCCAGAGGAGGTTCCATTAGGCCAGGTCAGGGCCAGGCTGTAATGTTTCTCTCTCCAGAGGAGGTTCTATTAGGCCAGGTCAGTGCCAGGCTGAGACGGAACAGCTTCACCAAAGGTGTTTATCTCAGCAGTATGAATTCCAGGCATTTAGTCTGAAACACAAAGCCGGTCAGCCCTCCCCGGTAACAACACACGGTTCAGCTGAACCCTCCCTTCCTCAGAGAGAGAAACGTAGTCCGCTTCCCAAATGTAACCCTATTCCCTATGGAGGGCCTATAGCGCTCTGGTCACTCTATATGTACTAGGGTGCCATTTGGGATGCAGGCTAGGTTTGATAAGCTGTGAAACGGTACAGCCTGCTGCCTCAGGTGAAAGGCCCAGTGGCCAGTGGAGCCAGTGTTAACTTCTTCCATTCATATCATACAGTCATGGATCATATCATGAGGCCTGCAGTGCATGGAAGCACAGAATCATCTAGAATGTCATTGTATGCTGTAGCGTTAAGATTTCCCTTCACTGGAACTAAGGGGCCTAGCTCGAACCATGAAAAACAGCCCCAGACCATTATTCCTCCTCCACCAAATGTTACAGTTGGCACTATGCATTGGGGCAGGTAGCGTTCTCCTGGCGTCCACCAAACCTAGATTTGTCAGTCGGACTGCCAGATGGTGAAGCGTGATTCATCACTCCAGATAACGCATTTCCACTGCTCCAGAGTCCAATGGCGGCGAGCTTTACACCATTCCAGCCGACGCTTGGCATTGCGCATGGTGATCTTAGGCTTGTGTGCGGCTGCTCAGCCATGGAAACCCATTTCGTGAAGCTCCCGACGAACAGTTATTGTGCTGACGTTGCTTCCAGAGGCAGTTTGGAACTCGATAGTGAGTGTTGCAACCGAGGATAGACAATTATTTCGCGCTACGTGCTTCAGCACTCGGCCGTCCCGTTCTATGAGCTTGTGTGGCCTACCACTTCACGGCTGAGCCGTTGTTGCTCCTAGACGTTTCCACTTTACAATAACAGCACTTACAGTTGACCGGGGCAGCTCTAGCAGGGCAGAAATTTGACGAACTGACTTGTTGGAAAGGTGGCATCCTGTGACGGTGCCCCGTTGAAAGTCACTGAGCTCTTCAGCACGGGCCATTCTACTGCCAATGTTTGTCTATGGAGATCGCATGGCTGTGTGCTCGATTTTATACACCTGTCAGCAACGGGTGTGGCTGAAGTAGCCGAATCAACTAATTTGAAGGGGAGTCCACATACTGCTGTATATATAGTGTAAATCCACTACACAAACAAATAGCCTAAGCCTGTCCTAACTCCCAAGAGCATGGCCTCCTAGCTAGCCAAGGTCACAGAGTGCATCCACTTCATCTTAATGTCCTGTCCAAAGCAGTGATCAGTCTCCATGTTACAACAGGGCATGTGTTACAGTACAAACACAAGGGTTGGGTTTCCCGGACCCAGATTATGCCAAATCCTGGACTAAAAACATTGTAGAGAAATTGTTTTTAATCCAGGGCTTAATCTGCCTCCGGGAAACCAGCCAAGGAGAGGTAGGAGAAACACTGGAGAGAAGGCATCAAAACAAACACAGGTCAATAATTAGCTCTACGGCTATCTGAACTTGTCAGTCCAATCAATTAGATAAAAACAAAGACAGGTCAATAATTAGCTCTACGACTATCTGAACTGTTCAGTCCCATCAATTAGATCAAAACAAAGACAGGTCAATAATTAGCTCTACGACTATCTGAACTGTTCAGTCCCATCAGTTAGGTCAAAACAAAGACAGGTCCATAATTAGCTCCACGGCTATCTGAACTGTTCAGTCCCATCAGTTAGGTAAGTGCAGACAGCATATGGACAGACTGAGACCACCTTAAACAGCACAGATTATATCGCACCCTGGACTACAATCTTGGTAATTAGAGGGAGTTTAGCTGCTGCTGAATCTGTGCCATTATATAAACAGAGTTTAGGATGGCACTGTTTGTTTGGAGCATGGCTTTTTTTGGTAAACAACATACAAGTGTCCAACAAGGGGTTTGTTCTATTCTGATCATGGAAAATAAGGTATCAGACAGAGATAGGATTTACTACCCCAAATGTAGTCTAGCAGATACTTGGAAGCAGCAACTGTTTTACCTTCCGCTATAAGACTGTGCTGTACTGAGTAGGGTTGATTGGCGGGAACTGAGATTTACCGGGATTTACCACCCAAAACCACTCCCTTTTCCCGGGATAAATAACTGCGAGAAACCGGTAGATTATAAAACATTATTAACATTATTAAGCTAAGGATCCTGGGACTAAACACCTCCCTCTGCAACTGGATCCTGGACTTCCTGACGGGCCGCCCCCAGGTGGTAAGGGTAGGTAACAACACGTTTGCCACGCTGATCCTCAACACGGGGGCCCCTCAGGGGTGCGTGCTCAGTCCCCTCCTGTACTCCCTGTTCACCCATGACTGCATGGCCAGGCACGACTCCAACACCAACATTAAGTTTGCTGACGACACAACAGTGGTAGGACTGATCACCGACAACGATGAGACAGCCTATAGGGAGGAGGTCAGAGACCTGGCCGTGTGGTGCCAGGATAACAACCTCTCCTTCAACGTGATCAAGACAAAGGAGATGATTGTGGACTACAGGAAAAAAAAGAGGACTGAGCACGCCCCCATTCTCATCGACGGGGCTGTAGTGGAACAGGTTGAGAGCTTCAAGTTCCTTGGTGTCCACATCACCAACGAACTATCATGGTCCAAACACACCAAGACAGTCGTGAAGAGGGCACGACAAAACCTATTCCCCCTCAGGAGACTGAAAAGATTTGGCATGGGTCCTCAGATCCTCAAAAAATTATACAGCTACACCATCGAGAGCATCCTGACTGGTTGCATCACCGCCTGGTATGGCAACTGATCGGCCTCCGACCGCAAGGCACTACAGAGGGTAGTGCGTACGGCCCAGTACATCACTGGGGCCAAGCTTCCTGCCATCCAGGACCTCTATACCAGGCGGTGTCAGAGGAAGGCCCTCAAAATTGTCAAAGACTCCAGCCACCCTAGTCATAGACTGTTCTCTCTGCTACCGCACGGCAAGCGGTACCGGAGCGCCAAGTCTAGGTCCAAAAGGCTTCTCAACAGCTTCTACCGCCAAGCCATGAGACTCCTGAACAGCTGATCATGGCTACCCGGACTGCTAAACCAAAACTACCAAAACTATTGCTGATGGTGAACCTGAACAATCAAAATAACATCGAATGTAAGCCCCGACCAGCAGGTATAGGTACAACAACATCAACAGCACATCTGATAACAATAAACTATCAAATTACATTGGTTGTCACTCAACTAATAAAGCCTAATATTGCGCAAGCCATTTCACTAGCATTTGAATGCTGAAGGGACTGCACGCGTTGTGTCAATATGTGTTTCGGTCACATATTTCATGTCTGTCGTTGTCATTGTTTGTATACTAATAGAAGGTTGCTATGGATTATACTGCTATGGATGTATGGATCAGTGGTTTTTACAGTCTGGTCTATATGGATGGATGGATCAGTGGTTATTACAGTCTGGTCTATATGGATGGATGGATCAGTGGTTATTACAGTCTGGTCTATATGGATGTATGGATCAGTGGTTTTTACAGTCTGGTCTATATGGATGGATGGATCAGTGGTTATTACAGTCTGGTCTATATGGATGTATGGATCAGTGGTTATTACAGTCTGGTCTATATGGATGGATGGATCAGTGGTTTTTACAGTCTGGTCTATATGGATGGATGGATCAGTGGTTATTACAGTCTGGTCTATATGGATGGATGGATCAGTGGTTATTACAGTCTGGTCTATATGGATGTATGGATCAGTGGTTATTACAGTCTGGTCTATATGGATGTATGGATCAGTGGTTATTACAGTCTGGTCTATATGGATGTATGGATCAGTGGTTATTACAGTCTGGTCTATATGGATGTATGGATCAGTGGTTATTACAGTCTGGTCTATATGGATGTGTGGATCAGTGGTTATTACAGTCTGGTCTATATGGATGTATGGATCAGTAGTTATTACAGTCTGGTCTATATGGATGGATGGATCAGTGGTTATTACAGTCTGGTCTATATGGATGTGTGGATCAGTGGTTATTACAGTCTGGTCTATATGGATGTATGGATCAGTAGTTATTACAGTCTGGTCTATATGGATGGATGGATCAGTGGTTATTACAGTCTGGTCTATATGGATGTGTGGATCAGTGGTTATTACAGTCTGGTCTATATGGATGTATGGATCAGTGGTTATTACAGTCTGGTCTATATGGATGTATGGATCAGTGGTTATTACAGTCTGGTCTATATGGATGTGTGGATCAGTGGTTATTACAGTCTGGTCTATATGGATGTATGGATCAGTGGTTATTACAGTCTGGTCTATATGGATGTATGGATCAGTGGTTATTACAGTCTGGTCTATATGGATGGATGGATCAGTGGTTATTACAGTCTGGTCTATATGGATGTATGGATCAGTGGTTATTACAGTCTGGTCTATATGGATGTATGGATCAGTAGTTATTACAGTCTGGTCTATATGGATGTATGGATCAGTGGTTATTACAGTCTGGTCTATATGGATGTGTGGATCAGTGGTTATTACAGTCTGGTCTATATGGATGTATGGATCAGTAGTTATTACAGTCTGGTCTATATGGATGTATGGATCAGTGGTTATTACAGTCTGGTCTATATGGATGTATGGATCAGTGGTTATTACAGTCTGGTCTATATGGATGTATGGATCAGTGGTTATTACAGTCTGGTCTATATGGATGGATGGATCAGTGGTTATTACAGTCTGGTCTATATGGATGTATGGATCAGTGGTTATTAGTCTGGTCTATATGGATGTATGGATCAGTGGTTATTAGTCTGGTCTATATGGATGTATGGATCAGTGGTTATTACAGTCTGGTCTATATGGATGTATGGATCAGTGGTTATTACAGTCTGGTCTATATGGATGTATGGATCAGTGGTTATTACAGTCTGGTCTATATGGATGTATGGATCAGTAGTTATTACAGTCTGGTCTATATGGCTGTATGGATCAGTGGTTATTACAGTCTGGTCTATATGGATGTATGGATCAGTGGTTATTAGTCTGGTCTATATGGATGTATGGATCAGTGGTTATTACAGTCTGGTCTATATGGATGTATGGATCAATGGTTATTACAGTCTGGTCTATATGGATGTATGGATCAGTGGTTATTACAGTCTGGTCTATATGGATGTATGGATCAGTGGTTATTACAGTCTGGTCTATATGGATGTATGGATCAGTGGTTATTACAGTCTGGTCTATATGGATGTATGGATCAGTGGTTATTACAGTCTGGTCTATATGGATGTATGGATCAGTGGTTATTACAGTCTGGTCTATATGGATGGATGGATCAGTGGTTATTACAGTCTGGTCTATATGGATGGATGGATCAGTGGTTATTACAGTCTGGTCTATATGGATGGATGGATCAGTGGTTATTACAGTCTGGTCTATATGGATGGATGGATCAGTGGTTTTTACAGTCTGGTCTATATGGATGGATGGATCAGTGGTTATTACAGTCTGGTCTATATGGATGGATGGATCAGTGGTTATTACAGTCTGGTCTATATGGATGTATGGATCAGTGGTTATTACAGTCTGGTCTATATGGATGTATGGATCAATGGTTATTACAGTCTGGTCTATATGGATGTATGGATCAGTGGTTATTACAGTCTGGTCTATATGGATGTATGGATCAATGGTTATTACAGTCTGGTCTATATGGATGTATGGATCAGTGGTTATTACAGTCTGGTCTATATGGATGTATGGATCAGTGGTTATTACAGTCTGGTCTATATGGATGTATGGATCAGTGGTTATTACAGTCTGGTCTATATGGATGTATGGATCAATGGTTATTACAGTCTGGTCTATGGGTCCTGGCCATTAACCTGTACCCTCCCCCATTACAGCAGTCTCTCCTGGCTCAGAGTGGAAGAGAGATTGACTTCATCACTGTTTGTTTTTGTAAGAGGTGTCGACAAGCTGGATGTACCGAGTTGTCTGTTTGGAATACTGGCACACAGCTTGGACACCCATGCATACCCCACAAGACATGCCACCAGAGGTCTCTTCACAGTCCCCAAGTCCAGAACAGACTATGGGAGGTGCACAGTACTACATAGAGCCATGACTACATGGAACTCTATTCCACATCAGATAACTGATGCAAGCAGTAGAATCAGATTTTTTTTTAACTGGTAAAACTACACCTTATGGAACAACAGGGACTGTGAAGAGACACACACAAGGGTATAGACACATGCATACGCACACATTGTAATATTGTTGTGTGGTGGTATTAAACATTTTGTATTGTACATTTTACATTTTAGTCATTTTTTGTAGATAGGTAGTGGTGTAATAATGTCATATGATGTACTGTTTTATATTTTGTTTTATATGTAATGTAAATTATTTAATTTGTTTGGACCCCAGGAAGAGTAGCTGCTGCCTTGGCAGCAGCTAATGGGGAGCACTAATAAATACAAATACAAAAATGACGGGGACTGAAGAGAAATGATCTTGACACAATAGCAGGGTTTTTCATTAATACCTAATGAAGCCTCTCCATCATCCCACTACATTAATGTGACCTGGTTGACAAATAGACCTGGATATTACTACTACAGAGAGTGGACAACATGATATTACTACTACAGAGAGTGGACAACATGATATTACTACTACACAGAGTGGACAACATGATATTACTACTACACTAAACAGAGTGGACAGCACACTATACAGAGTGGACAACATGATATTACTACTACACTAAACAGAGTGGACAACATGATATTACTACTACACTACAGAGTGGACAACATGATATTACTACTACACTAAACAGAGTGGACAACATGATATTACTACTACACTAAACAGAGTGGACAACATGATATTACTACTACACTAAACAGAGTGGACAACATGATATTACTACTACAGAGAGTGGACAACATGATATTACTACTACACTACAGTGGACAACATGATATTACTACTACACTACACAGAGTGGACAACATGATATTACTACTACACTACAGAGTGGACAACATGATATTACTACTACACTACACAGAGTGGACAACATGATATTACTACTACACTATACAGAGTGGACAACATGATATTACTACTACACTATACAGAGTGGACAACATGATATTACTACTACAGAGAGTGGACAACATGATATTACTACTACACTACAGTGGACAACATGATATTACTACTACACTACACAGAGTGGACAACATGATATTACTACTACACTACAGAGTGGACAACATGATATTACTACTACACTACACAGAGTGGACAACATGATATTACTACTACACAGAGTGGACAACATGATATTACTACTACACTATACAGAGTGGACAACATGATATTACTACTACAGAGAGTGGACAACATGATATTACTACTACACTACACAGAGTGGACAACATGATATTACTACTACACTATACAGAGTGGACAACCTGATATTACTACTACACTATACAGAGTGGACAACATGATATTACTACTACACTATACAGAGTGGACAACATGATATTACTACTACACTAAACAGAGTGGACAACATGATATTACTACTACACTACAGAGTGGACAACCTGATATTACTACTACACTACACAGAGTGGACAACATGATATTACTACTACACAGAGTGGACAACATGATATTACTACTACACTATACAGAGTGGACAACATGATATTACTACTACAGAAAGTGGACAACATGATATTACTACTACACTACAGTGGACAACATGATATTACTACTACACTATACAGAGTGGACAACATGATATTACTACTACACTACAGTGGACAACATGATATTACTACTACACTATACAGAGTGGACAACATGATATTACTACTACACTAAACAGAGTGGACAACATGATATTACTACTACACTACAGAGTGGACAACATGATATTACTACTACACTACACAGAGTGGACAACATGATATTACTACTACACAGAGTGGACAACATGATATTACTACTACACTACAGAGTGGACAACATGATATTACTACTACACTACACAGAGTGGACAACCTGATATTACTACTACACTATACAGAGTGGACAACATGATATTACTACTACACAGAGTGGACAACATGATATTACTACTACACAGAGTGGACAACATGATATTACTACTACACTATACAGAGTGGACAACATGATATTACTACTACACAGAGTGGACAACATGATATTACTACTACACTATACAGAGAGTGGACAACATGATATTACTACTACAGAAAGTGGACAACATGATATTACTACTACACTACAGTGGACAACATGATATTACTACTACACTATACAGAGTGGACAACATGATATTACTACTACACTACAGTGGACAACATGATATTACTACTACACTATACAGAGTGGACAACATGATATTACTACTACACTAAACAGAGTGGACAACATGATATTACTACTACACTACAGAGTGGACAACATGATATTACTACTACACTACACAGAGTGGACAACATGATATTACTACTACACAGAGTGGACAACATGATATTACTACTACACTACAGAGTGGACAACATGATATTACTACTACACTACACAGAGTGGACAACCTGATATTACTACTACACTATACAGAGTGGACAACATGATATTACTACTACACAGAGTGGACAACATGATATTACTACTACACAGAGTGGACAACATGATATTACTACTACACTATACAGAGTGGACAGCATGATATTACTACTACACTACAGAGTGGACAACATGATATTACTACTACACTATACAGAGTGGACAACATTATATTACTACTACACTAAACAGAGTGGACAACATGATATTACTACTACACTATACAGAGTGGACAACATGATATTACTACTACACTATACAGAGTGGACAACATGATATTACTACTACACTAAACAGAGTGGACAACATGATATTACTACTACACTACAGAGTGGACAACATGATATTACTACTACACTACAGAGTGGACAACATTATATTACCGGTACTACTACACAGAGTTGACAACATGATATTACTACTACACAGAGTGGACAACATGATATTACTACTACACTATACAGAGTGGACAACATGATATTACTACTACAGAGAGTGGACAACATGATATTACTACTACAGAGAGTGGACAACATGATATTACTACTACACAGAGTGGACAACATGATATTACTACTACAGAGTGGACAACATGATATTACTACTACACAGAGTGGCAACATGATATTACTACTACATTATACAGAGTGGACAACATGATATTACTACTACACTATACAGAGTGGACAACATGATATTACTACTATACAGAGTGGACAACATGATATTACTACTACACTACACAGAGTGGACAACATGATATTACTACTACACTATACAGAGTGGACAACATGATATTACTACTACACTATACATAGTGGACAACATGATATTACTACTACAGAGTGGACAACATGATATTACTACTACACTAAACAGAGTGGACAACATGATATTACTACTAAACAGAGTGGACAACATGATATTACTACTACACTAAACAGAGTGGACAACATGATATTACTACTACACTATACAGAGTGGACAACATGATATTACTACTACACTACAGAGAGTGGACAACGGGGAAGGGTCATCAAAGAAAAGGTACCACGAGGAAATGTACTTCTATCTCTGGATTATTCTTTCTTGATTCTTAACTAGAGATATCAAAAATATAGGCCTAATCCTTAGTCCCTATCATAATGGTAAAATATTAGATGAATGTATGCACTAGAGGTAGTTAAGAATTTAACAAAGAAAGAGCAGTCCATGTTTGCATGTCAAATGTCTACTCTGGATGGATCTCATCGAATATCTTTGTAATTCAAATTAATTTACCATACATTAATACTTCTGTTACAAACATATAATGATATCTTACCAAATGTTTGACTGCCACCTCAATTACACATAAAACACTATCCTATATCTGTGTTCTCTACCCTCCATTTTCAAGGTCTGAGACTGCGGTGTTGTTTCATACAGTATGAGTACTGAGTTAACGAGACTGGGAGAGGGGTACAGATGTGCATCTGATCCCAGTAGCTCACAGATGGATGCATCACTGTCATTAGATAAGGCCCTGGCTAGAAGGCCGATTCTACTGTTTAGTGCTGACGATGCTATCTGATCTGATCTAACAGGCTATTCTACTGTTTAGTACTGACGATGCTATCTGATCTGATCTAACAGGCTATTCTACTGTTTAGTACTGACGATGCTATCTGATCTGATCTAACAGGCTATTCTACTGTTTAGTACTGACGATGCTATCTGATCTGATCTAACAGGCTATTCTACTGTTTAGTACTGACGATGCTATCTGATCTGATCTAACAGGCTATTCTACTGTTTAGTACTGACGATGCTATCTGATCTGATCTAACAGGCTATTCTACTGTTTAGTACTGACGATGCTATCTGATCTGATCTAACAGGCTATTCTACTGTTTAGTACTGACGATGCTATCTGATCTGATCTAACAGGCTATTCTACTGTTTAGTGCTGACGATGCTATCTGATCTGATCTAACAGGCTATTCTACTGTTTAGTGCTGACGATGCTATCTGATCTGATCTAACAGGCTATTCTACTGTTTAGTACTGACGATGCTATCTGATCTGATCTAACAGGCTATTCTACTGTTTAGTACTGACGATGCTATCTGATCTGATCTAACAGGCTATTCTACTGTTTAGTACTGACGATGCTATCTGATCTGATCTAACAGGCTATTCTACTGTTTAGTGCTGACGATGCTATCTGATCTGATCTAACAGGCTATTCTACTGTTTAGTACTGACGATGCTATCTGATCTGATCTAACAGGCTATTCTACTGTTTAGTACTGACGATGCTATCTGATCTGATCTAACAGGCTATTCTACTGTTTAGTACTGACGATGCTATCTGATCTGATCTAACAGGCTATTCTACTGTTTAGTACTGACGATGCTATCTGGGTCTAACAGGCTATTCTACTGTTTAGTACTGACGATGCTATCTGATCTGATCTAACAGGCTATTCTACTGTTTAGTGCTGACGATGCTATCTGATCTGATCTAACAGGATATTCTACTGTTTAGTACTGACGATGCTATCTGATCTGATCTAACAGGATATTCTACTGTTTAGTGCTGACGATGCTATCTGATCTGATCTAACAGGCTATTCTACTGTTTAGTACTGACGATGCTATCTGATCTGATCTAACAGGCTATTCTACTGTTTAGTACTGACGATGCTATCTGGGTCTAACAGGCTATTCTACTGTTTAGTGCTGACGATGCTATCTGATCTAACAGGCTATTCTACTGTTTAGTACTGACGATGCTATCTGATCTGATCTAACAGGCTATTCTACTGTTTAGTACTGACGATGCTATCTGATCTGATCTAACAGGCTATTCTACTGTTTAGTGCTGACGATGCTATCTGATCTGATCTAACAGGCTATTCTACTGTTTAGTACTGACGATGCTATCTGATCTGATCTAACAGGCTATTCTACTGTTTAGTACTGACGATGCTATCTGATCTGATCTAACAGGCTATTCTACTGTTTAGTGCTGACGATGCTATCTGATCTGATCTAACAGGATATTCTACTGTTTAGTGCTGACGATGCTATCTGATCTGATCTAACAGGGAGACGGCTAAAGCAGCAGAGGCTGTATTCCGTATTTCTACCAATGACAACAACAGAGCCTGTCAGTCATTCTAGGAGTGAGGAACTGACCGCTGGTCATTCTAGGAGTGAGGAACTGACCACTGGTCATTCTAGGAGTGAGGAACTGACCGCTGGTCATTCTAGGAGTGAGGAACTGACCGCTGGTCATTCTAGGAGTGAGGAACTGACCGCTGGTCATTCTAGGAGTGAGGAACTGACCGCTGGTCATTCTAGGAGTGAGGAACTGACCGCTGGTCATTCTAGGAGTGAGGAACTGACCGCTGGTCCATGTGTAATACTCTACTAGCTACACTACAGTCAGTTCAGTGTTTTCCAGGCTGTGGGATCTAATCACAGTAAAGCGTATGTCTACATATCTTCCCACAAAGTCAATAACCTATCTTTTCAGTAATACTGCATGTCTTCTCTGTTCGTCGTAACTGGGTCTAGAAACTGGATGATGTATTATATATGACTGGACATGAGAGAACATCGAAACAAAACCATCTGAACGTCCACAGAACAGCGCATGCGTCCCAAATGACACCATATTCCCTCCATAGTGCACTAGGTAGGGGGGATAGAGTCGGACACTGTGGGCTCTGGTCGAAAGTAGTGCGCTAGGTAGGGGGGATAGAGTCGGACACTGTGGGCTCTGGTCGAAAGTAGTGCGCTAGGTAGGGGGGGATAGAGTTGGACACTGTAGGCTCTGGTCGAAAGTAGTGCACTAGGTATGGGGGATAGGGTTGGACACTGTAGGCTCTGGTCGAAAGTAGTGCGCTAGGTAGGGGGGATAGGGTCGGACACTGTAGGCTCTGGTCGAAAGTAGTGCACTAGGTATGGGGGATAGGGTTGGACACTGTAGGCTCTGGTCGAAAGTAGTGCACTAGGTAGGGGGGGATAGAGTTGGACACTGTAGGCTCTGGTCGAAAGTAGTGCACTAGGTAGGGGGGATAGGGTCGGACACTGTAGGCTCTGGTCGAAAGTAGTGCACTAGGTAGGGGGGATAGGGTCGGACACTGTAGGCTCTGGTCGAAAGTAGTGCACTATGTAGGAGGGATAGAGTCGGGGGCTTTTGGGACAGAGACACTGAGGCTATGTATTATGTGTTGTGGAATGAAGAAGACAGACAACTAAAGTCCACACCCATGACTTCACATCACCAGAGTCGGTGACTCATAAAACTAGTTGTCACATCAAAACAAATGAAACATATTCCTTAGAATTTGGCTTTGCTGAGTGGAAAAAGGCAAAGAGTGTATAACAACATGTTTGTAAAACATCACAGCACAAGGAAACCAAACGAGGGCGGTCTACGGTAATAGGTGGGATGGGCTGAGAGTAGTGATTAATGAGCTCATGATCAGTAATGGTATTATGAAAACACTACATATAACATAATAATATGCCATTTAGCAGATGCTTTTATCCAAAGCCACTTACAGTCATGTGTGCATACATTTTTACGTATGGGTGGTCCCGGGGATCGAACCCACTACCCTGGCGTTACAAGCGCCATGCTCTACCAATTGAGCTATATACCAATCTAAGATGTGTATATATACACTACCAGTTAAAAGTTTGGACACACCTCCTCATTCAAGGGTTTTTCTTTATTTTTACTATTTTATACATTGTAGAATAATAGTGAAGACATCAAAACTATGAAATAACACATATGGAATCATGTAGTAACCAAAAAAAGTGTTAAACAAATCAAAATATAATTTTATATTTGAGATTCTTAAAAGTAGCCACCCTTTGCCTTGATGAAATCGTTGCACACTCTTGGCATTCTCTCAACCAGCTTTTTAAGGTAGTCACCTGGAATGCATTTCAATTAACAGGTGTGCCTTCTTAAAAGTTAATTTGTGGAATTTATTTCCTTCTTAATGCGTTTGAGCCAATCAGTTGTGTTGTGACAAGGTAGGGGGGTATACAGAAGATAGCCCTATTTGGTAAAAGACCAAGTACATATTATGGCAAGAACAGCTCAAATAAGCAAAGAGAAATGACAGTCCATCATTACTTTAAGACATGAAGGTCAGTCAATACGGAACATTTCAAGAACTTTTAAAGTTTCTTCAAGTGCAGTCGCAAAAACCATCAAGCGCTATGATGAAACTGGCTCTCATGAGGACCGCCACAGGAATGGAAGACCCAGAGTTACCTCTGCTGCAGAGGATAAGTTCATTAGAGTTACCAGCCTCAGAAATTGCAGCCCAAATAAATGCTTCACAGAGTTCAAGTAACAGACACATCTCAACATCAACTGTTCAGAGGAGACTGCGTGAATCAGGCCTTCATGGTCGAATTGCTGGAAAGAAACCACTATTAAAGGACACCAATAAGAAGAAGAGACTTGCTTGGGCCAAGAAACACGAGCAATGGACATTAGACTGGTGGAAATCTGTCCTTTGGTCTGATGAGTACAAATTTGAGATTTTTGGTTCCAACCGCCGTGTCTTTGTGAGACGCAGAGTAGGTGAATGGATGATCGCCGCATGTGTGGTTCCCACCGTGAAGAATGGAGGAGGAGGTGTGATGGTGTGGGGGTGCTTTGCTGGTGACACTGTCTGTGATTTATTTAGAATTCAAGGCACACTTAACCAGCATGGCTACCACAGCATTCTGCAGCGATACGCCATGCCATCTGGTTTGCGCTTAGTGGGACTATCATTTGTTTTTCAACAGGACAATGACCCAACACACCTCCAGGCTGTGGAAGGGCTATTTGACCAAGGAGAGTGATGGAGTGCTGCATCAGATGACCTGGCCTCCACAATCACCCGACCTCAACCCAATTGAGATGGTTTGGGATGAGTTGGACCGCAGAGTGAAGGAAAAGCAGCCAACAAGTGCTCAGCATATGTGGGAACTCCATCAAGAATGTTGGAAAAGCTCTAATACATGTTGCTACTAGCTACCAGTAGTTATAATACATGTTGCTACTAGCTACCAGTAACTCTAATACATGTTGCTACTAGCTACTAGTAACTATAATACAGGTTGCTACTAGCTACCAGTAACTCTAATACATGTTGCTACTAGCTACCAGTAACTCTATAACAGGTTGCTACTAGCTACCAGTAACGCTAATACATGTTGCTACTAGCTACTAGTAACTATAATACAGGTTGCTACTAGCTACCAGTAACTCTAATACATGTTGCTACTAGCTACCAGTAACTCTAATACATGTTGCTACTAGGTACCAGTAACTCAAATACATGTTGCTACTAGCTACCAGTATATCTAATACAGGTTGCTACTAGCTACCAGTAACTCGAATACATGTTGCTACTAGCTACCAGTAACTCTAATACATGTTGCTACTAGGTACCAGTAACTCTAATACATGTTGCTACTAGCTACCAGTAACTCTAATACATGTTGCTACTAGCTACCAGTAACTCTAATACAGGTTGCTACTAGCTACCAGTAGATCTAATACAGGTTGATACTAGCTACCAGTAACTCTAATACATGTTGCTACTATCTACCAGTAACTCTAATACAGGTTGCTACCAGTAACTCTAATACAGGTTGCTACTAGCTACCAGTAACTCTAATATAGGTTGCTACCAGTAACTTTAATAAATGTTGCTACTAGCTACCAGTAACTCTAATACATGTTGCTACTAGCTACCAGTAACTCTAATACATGTTGCTACTAGCTACCAGTAACTATAATACAGGTTGCTACTAGCTACCAGTAACTCTAATAGAGGTTGCTACTAGTAACTCTAATACATGTTGCTACTAGCTACCAGTAACTCTAATACAGGTTGCTACCAGTAACTCTAATACAGGTTGCTACTAGCTACCAGTAACTCTAATACATGTTGCTACTAGCTACCAGTAACTCTAATACATGTTGCTACTAGCTACCAGTAACTCTAATACAGGTTGCTACTAGCTACCAGTAACTAATACAGGTTGCTACTAGCTACCAATAACTCTAATACAGGTTGTTACCAGTAACTCTAATACAGGTTGCTACTAGCTACCAGTAACTCTAATACAGGTTGCTACCAGTAATTCTAATACAGGTTGCTACTAGCTACCAGTAACTCTAATACAGGTTGCTACTATCTACCTGTAACTCTAATACATGTTGCTACTAGCTACCAGTAACTCTAATACAGGTTGCTACCAGTAACTCTAATACAGGTTGCTACTAGCTACCAGTAACTCTAATACAGGTTGCTACTATCTACCAGTAACTCTAATACAGGTTGCTACCAGTAACTTTAATACGTTGCTACTAGCTACCAGTAACTCTAATACATGTTGCTACTAGCTACCAGTAACTCTAATACAGGTTGCTACTAGCTACCAGTAACTCTAATACAGGTTGCTACCAGTAACTCTAATACAGGTTGCTACCAGTAACTCTAATACAGGTTGCTACTAGCTACCAGTAACTCTAATATAGGTTGCTACCAGTAATTCTAATACAGGTTGCTACTAGCTACCAGTAACTCTAATACAGGTTGCTACTATCTACCAGTAACTCTAATACAGGTTGCTACTAGCTACCAGTAACTCTAATACAGGTTGCTACTAGCTACCAGTAACTCTAATACAGGTTGCTACTATCTACCAGTAACTCTAATACAGGTTGCTACTAGCTACCAGTAACTCTAATACAGGTTGCTACTATCTACCAGTAACTCTAATACAGGTTGCTACTAGCTACCAGTAACTCTAATACAGGTTGCTACTAGCTACCAGTAACTCTAATACAGGTTGCTACTAGCTACCAGTAACTCTAGTACAGGTTGCTACCAGTGGCGGTGTAGACCAGCATGTTGTTTGTGCAACGGTATGTTCTGAATCAGAAAGCTTATATTCTAAATGTAACATATAGGGTTTTCTAACTATGTTTCTAACTCTGTACTGAATGGTTAAGTTCAGAGCAAAACTAGCAAGGAGTCAGTAGGGTTTTCTAACTGTTCCTAACTCTGTACTGAACGGTAAAAGTCCCGTGTAGCTCAGTTGGTAGAGCATGGCGTTTGCAACGCCAGGGTTGTGGGTTTGTTTCCCACTTGGGGGCTAGTACGAAAACGTATGCACTCACTAACTGTAAGTGGCTCTGGATAAGAGCGTCTGCTAAATGACTAAAATGTAAAAGGCAGAGAGACTCTCCAACAGGATATTACAGCATCTCCAGACAGAACAACAGAGCCCAAATCTCCTCCATGCCCCTCTAGAGTTTAATTTCCTCCCCACAAACCCTAGCTGCTGCTGCCTGAGCTGGGACGCACTCCCCACCTCCAGTCCCTGTCTCAACGTGTCTGAAATGGCACCCTATTCCCTCAACAGTGCCCTACTTTTGACCAGGTGCCAGCGCATTTGGCTTTGGAGCAATTCCATGCCAGCGTAGGTCCGAAAATATTTTTGGTAGCTCATACGGTTGGGAATTGCCAGGGACCTCACGATACTTAGGTGCCGATACGATATGTATTGTGATTCTCACGATTTGCATATGTATTGCGATTCGATACTGCAATTTTATTGTTATTTGATGTTTCAAACATATTGCTCACTGTATGTCTGCTGCAGAGAGACAAGAGAGATCATGAGAAAATGTTGCTTTGATCAGTCATGGACATAAAAATGCTGAAAACATGTTGGCTCACTATTTAAAAAGAAGATGGAGAACAAGATATAGAATGAAAAATAGCAGAGTTTTGAAGCAGGTATAGCCGACTAGCGCTAGCTAACGCTACCTAGCAATACATAAATACATTGATACTTGGAGTCAAAGTATAGATATAATATCGTCCAAAATAATATTGTGATATGTAACTGTATTGATTTTTTTTACCACATAACTAGTATCTCAGATTGTTCTGGAAATTCTCACACAGAAACTTCATTGTGAGGAAGGTTGTTCGACATTCATTTTACATTTGTATCACAGACCATTATTTATTTATTTCATCATGATGAAAGTGGCCATTTTAGGCCGTTTTTAGACCTATACATGATCTGTGAACCGTACATGATACAGACAACATCTTGGTCTCATTATACTCCTTATAGTGGGCTCTAACATATGGAGTGTGTCTACATTCTGAAATTCAATTTTTCACATTCATTTATTCAACATAAAAAATATCCTTTTTGATTTTGCTTATTTTTAGACATATTGTTTGGAAAAATATACTCTTCAAAACACATCCGATTTCCAGAGTGGGTTCTCTGTTTCTTTTAATGATATGACTGATTTTATACATAGAAATTGACATTATAGGTCATTAACCAATCACAGCCCTCTTTTAGGATTGCACATTCAGCAAATCACCAGCAGGGAGTTCCCTTTGAATCCAAATTTCCCATGCTCATAAAACGTATCAACTTCGGAATTAGCAAGAGCACACTCTGGAAACGTGATGTACTCGTAGAGTATATTTTTCAAACAATACTGTATGTCTTAAAATTAACAACATCGATAAGG
>NW_028156594.1:0-154636 GCF_964263955.1 Coregonus lavaretus
TTGTGCCTGAATGATGGATCCACAGAACTAGAATGAGATTCAATTTCTATGGATGGAAAAGCAGCGGTATTGCTCAGTGTTATGACATATTATTGAGTCATAATCATGACTACATAACTAATAGTTAATCTAGGTTAACAACGTCATAGCAACCAGAGACTTCTATTGATTGTGACATAATCATTCATAGTTCCATATAATTCCATATCATGTTGAATTGAGATTGAATAAGTAATATGTAGGCTACAATCCTATGAGGATTATTATGTCCAATGATAGAATCATGACACAAGAAACCACAGGGCCTAATGTAACACTAACATTTGCACTGCTGAAAAGTAAAGCCATTCTAAAATCCACTGAAACTCAATACATATAGCTTTTATATATGCACAGAACCATATTTGTTACACTATTTTGTAAGGAAAATAGTCTGCTTACAACTCTGTGTTATAGGCCAATGTCTTATAAAAACGTTATCACTAAACAACTAAATAAGTTCCTCTATAAATAGACCTACAATAAGTTACAGTGAGTTGATAGTCATTTGGTTGAATTACAGTATTTTAGGCCCCTCCCAGATTTCGGTTGGTGACCTGGATAATGTTGCTGCTGTGGGATTCATCCTGCTCCTTCTCGTAAGGAACGGGGCCAGCTGACCTCAATACATGTCATTATCATATCACAGTTTCCTGTTGGCAAGAAGCAGCCGTATCACTGTGTGTGTGTCAGTCCTATGTAACACAGCCTAAAGATGTGCCACATGCTAGCCCCCTGGAAGCACGATACAGTCAAGTGCTGCTGCTGCTGTTGACATCCCTGTAGACACCAAAACATCCCCATCCCATCCTGACACACACTTATCACCAACAGATAATGTTCATGCAAACCCTACCTCTTCAAAGATTATCCTAAATAAACCCCACATAGCCACACGCTCCAATCCGTCTCCTATCATTGAGACCCCCCCCTTACCTTCTGTTTTCATCCACAGACATTATAATGCTCACCTTCTGCTTCTTCTTGATGTTCTTGGCCTTGAACTCATTCTGGAAAACACAAACACATACAGGTCAATCCCAGACATCTACAGTAGTAGAGCAACAACCACAATCAACCATCTGTTGCATAGGTAAGTACATATTGGTAGTGGATGAGGTGAATTACCTATTTTACAAAGTAAAATGGTTTGAGAATTTACAGAATTAACACCATGATCCCCACCTTCACACAAGCAAACACCCACGTACAGCTAATTATAGTGCCTGTGTGATGAGGATGAGGTGTATCTCATATAACGCAGTGGGGGTACTTTGTGCCTCTAATCCTTTGTTATGAATAGTGTCTTAAACAAGCAGTGGCTACTCAGTCCTCCTAGTGTCAGCACCCAGAGTATCCATGGCAACTGCAGACTGGGCCCAGCTCATGGAGATGCAGTCCGTTGCCCAACAGGCAGAAAGATACCTCATGTACACTAAATAGTGTGAATGACAGTGCTCTCCTGTGGGGCGTACCTGCAAGTGCATGGAAGAGAGGCTTTTGATCAACTCTGGTTCAGAAGAGCAAGGCTGATTTATGGAAGATTTTACTCCAGGATCTGAATGAGTTTTCTACATTTGATTGTTATAGTTCACTTGAGAGCATAAAATGCTAACGCAAAGGCCAATGTAGACATCACAAAACAGTGAACAAAACAATTCAGCCATTTTGTAGCCAGCAGCCCCATCTATTGGTGAGATCTGATAATACATAAAAACAAAATCAACCGTTCAATTCTGTTTCGAACCTTTTTCAACCTCCCTGCAACCGTACTGCTATATGCACACGATAAACCCTTTATTCTCAGTTAAACGTTTACAAAAAGACAGACTTGATCTTTTTAAATATAGAAATTAGAGTTTAAAAAGAAAAACACTACATGTGCAACATGAGACTGTCCTTTCGCATTATGTATATTCAACTTTAAACTGTAAGCGTAACGCCGGACGTGTAACATTTTACAAGTGGAACAGCAGATATGGTCAACTAGCTTGCTTGATATTTTGATATAGCTTTAAGAGCAAGGTGAGGTTTATTGCGTTTAAAAAGTAATTTTTTTATGGAATAGGAAAACCGAATATATTAGAACAGGGTTCTTCAATTCCGGTCTGTTTTTCATCCTCTCCTTCTAATCAGGGGCTAATTCAGACCTGGGACACCAGGTGAGTGCAATTAACTAACAGGTAGAAATAAAAAAACAGAAGTGTTTCGGCCCTCCAGGACCGGAATTGAAGAACCCTTTATTAGAACAATGAATGGATAGTAAAAAGTGGAATAGATATTAAGTGTAAATAAATGTAATAAAGCCTATTTTATATGGTAGCCTAAGCATGAAAACCAAAACGCATCACTTTCATATCAATTAGCATTCTACCTTGTAAATGCTCCCTTTCATACCTTCACTATGCACATATCCTTGCCGTTCCTCTATGCAAAGGATTTCAAAGCTATGATAAACCGCAATTCCATGGCATGCATTGGCCGAAGTCTAGATGCAGGAGTGTTGAGAATATACAGGTCAAAATAATGGAAACACCAAAATAAAATGTCTTAATAGCGCGTTGGGCCACCACGAGCCAGAACAGCTTCAATGCACCTTGGCATAGACTCTACACGTGTCTGGAACTCTATTGGAGGGACGCGACACCCTTCTTCCACGAGAAATTCCATCGTTTGGTGTTTTGTTGATGGTGGTGGAAAACTCGTCTCAGGCGCCGCTCCAGAATCTCCCATAAGTGTCCAATTGGGTGGAAATCTGGTGACTGAGACGGCCATCGCAAATGGTTTACATAGTTGTCATGCTTATCAAACCATTCAGTGCCTGATTTCAATATACGTTGTATCCCTCATTTACTCAACTGCTTCCATTATTTTGGCAGTTAACTGTAAAATACACTACTGGTCAAAAGTTTTAGAACACCTAATTCAAGGGATTTACTATTTTCTACATTGTAGAATAATGGTGAAGACATCAAAACTATGAAATAACACATATGGAATCATGTAGTAACCAAAAAAGTGTTAAACAAATCAAAATATATTTTATATTTGAGATTCTTCAAATAGCCACCCTTTGCCTTGATGACAGCTTTCCACTCTTGGCATTCTCTCAACCAGCTTCATGAGGTAGTCACCTGGAAAGCATTTTAATTAACAGGTGTGCTTTCTTAAAAGTTAATTAGTGGAATTTCTTTCCTTCTTAATGCGTTTGAGCCAATCAGTTGTGTTGTGACAAGGTATCTATACAGAAGATAGCCCTATTTGGTAAAAGACCAAGTCCATATTATGGCAAGAACAGCTCAAATAAGCAAAGAGAAACGACAGTCCATCATTACTTTAAGACATGAAGGTCAGTCAATATGGAACATTTCAAGAACTTTTGAAGTTTCTTCAAGTGCAGTCGCAAAAACCATCAAGTGCTATGATGCAACTGGCTCTCATGAGGACTGCCACAGGAATGGAAGACCCAGAGTTACCTCTGCTGTAGAGGATAAGTTCATTAGAGTTGCCAGCCTCAGAAATTGCAGCCCAAATAAATGCTTCACAGAGTTCAAGTAACAGACACATCAACATCAACTGTTCAGAGGAGACTGTGTGAATCAGGCCTTCATGGCCCATCTGGTTTGGGCTTAGTGGGACTATCATTTGTTTTTCAACAGGACAATGACCCAACACACCTCCAGGCTGTGTAAGGGATATTTTTACCAAGAAGGAGAGTGATGAGTGCTGCATCAGATTACCTGGCCTCCACAAACCCCCGACCTCAACCCAATTGAGCTGGTTTGGGATGAGTCGGACGGCAGAGTGAAGGAAAAGCAGCCAACAAGTGCTCAGCATGTGGGAACTCCTTCAAGACTGTTGGAAAAGCATTCCAGGTGAAGCTGGTTGAGAGAATGCCAAGAGTGGGCAAAGCAGTCATCAAGGCAAAGGGTGGCTATTTGAAGAATCTCAAATATATTTTGATTTGTTTAACACTTTTTTGGTTACTACATGATTC
The DNA here is from genome assembly GCF_964263955.1 of Coregonus lavaretus. Lineage (NCBI taxonomy): Eukaryota > Metazoa > Chordata > Actinopteri > Salmoniformes > Salmonidae > Coregonus > Coregonus lavaretus. Next base: position 4,037 of record NW_028156594.1, read on the forward strand.
CATACGTGTTATTTCATAATTTTGATGTCTTCACTATTATTCTACAATGTAGAAAATAGTAAAAATTAAGAAAAACCCTTGAATGAGTAGGTGCTCTAAAACTTTTCACAGGTAGTGTACATGTTGGTCTCTGCAGCAAATGAGACCAAATGTTCTTCTCTAAAGATATAAAAAACACTTGTGTGTGTGAAATGTGAACACATACATTCTTACAAAAACTAGATAGATAATTCTGTAATTAACAACTGGAATATGATGAATATTGCATTAAAGTATTCTCCTTATGAACGAGAACATCAGGTGACATTGTAAAACTTGTTTTATTCTAGCAAAAATCCCTGAAGTGAGTACTACTACATTTTTACTATAGTATATTCTGATAAAGGCACTTTTAATACAAAATCCAGCACAAAACAAAACCTACCGCTGATGACAGGGTTGTGCGCAACTAACTATTTGCATAATGTATGATACCTTCCCACCCCTAGGAGGCTCACTACTTTGTGTCTTTGGCAGGCTGCTCACTAAGTTTCTCCTTGTGGTACTTCTGTCCAATCCCATAAGGCACGTGTGCCGCGATAGTACCCAGCTCCTTGGCCCCCTCGATGTGGAACATCTGGTCGTCAAAGAAGATGTGGGGACAGATCTTCTGCAGGAGGGGCCCTTTAGGGGCCCCGGCTAGGAACAGGGCCTCGTCGATCTCCAGGCCCCAGCTCCTGAGGGTCTTGAGGACGCGGGCCCCTGAGCTGGCTGCGCTGCGGGATGTTACTAGGTAGGTACAAATGGGGCAGGTCATACGCTCGTTCTTGGCGTAGAACTTCCTCTGGAGCTTCCCCAGCGCCTCCAGGAAACACTTTAAGGGACCCTGAGTGAATGAGACATAGGGTTAGCATAGTATTATTACATTTTTTATTAAAGCAAATACATCAATGGGTTCCAGTTTATTTGGATAGTCCCCTATTATAGATGGTCTTTAAATGCTCAAACTATCAACAGCCACGGTTGATATGCAACAACTTGTTAAGGTCTAGGATTAGGGTAAGTGGGTGTGTTAGTTAAAAAGTTTGTTGATAGTAAGTTGAACATCTATAACCCTCTATAGGGAGACTCCAAATAAAGTGTTACCCAAAGAAAGAACATTTGGAATCATGTCAAAAGCTAACATAAAATAGGAGGCATATACTCTCATGAACACCTGTGCAAGAGGTTTGTTCTCAAACTCCTTCTCATGCTCAAAGAACGTGTCCAGGCCGTGTTGTTTCACGATGATCTCCGACTCATCAGAGAAGAGGACAGCATCCCCGTCAAAGGCAACTTTCAGCTGTGTGTCGGAAAGCTTGTTCTCCACATCTCCAGATGCAAACATGGTCGCTGCTGCAATGCCTATTTATAAAGACATTATAAAAAAGGGGCTTATACATGCTCATAAGTCTTAAAAATGCATTACAACGGTATCATATATGTAGGCTATATCATACCTATAAAAAGTGTTACCACAATGTACATCTACAGTTTTTTACTCTGTTACCAATTTAGCATCCATGCTAACCTAAACCAGTTTAATCCCTAGAGGACAAAGGAAAGCAGCATTTTCAACTACCCTCCTCAATGGCCTCCATGACTTTCTCTCCATCCTTGGAGAGGTACAGGTTGGTCAGATAGGCCTTCAGATAGCCAATGGGGCTTTGCCCTCCCGTCATACAGAACCTCTCAATGGTTAAATCTGTCAGGTAGAGTGAAAAACAAAAACGTATCAGAACCCCATACAAATGTGATGGTATCATCAGGCTGGTAGCCAAAGATTGCCACTAACATCCATGCAAAACATGCATACAACCACTAAAAACATATTTGGTCAAAAATACCCATCATTCAATGAAATGCAGCTCACAATAAGCGCGTCTTATAACCATAGAAATATAATTACCGGTACTCCAATTACTGGTCATTGTATTTCTCTGCTTATAGCACTGTAGTAGGCATGGCTGAGCGTGTCGACCACGAACCGTAGTGGTTGATGCTGTTGATGAGGCGCACTCCGACCTGGGCGTGGTTATTAGTCATCAGGACGATGTCAAACAGCTCTTCGCTGTCGGGGTAGAGGTGCCTCAGCCGTGCGTTCACAGACATCAGAGCCTGCAGGGTGTGCACAAATGCACTGATAAATGCACAGGGGCGGACTGGGACAAGAATTCAGTCCTGGCATTTTATCCACATCGCTGCGTACACCACCAACTCACACCACCATCCCTCCCACCATCATGATACCACCAACCATAGATGCACCCTTCACCCTGACCCTACACACAGGCAGTAGTGCTGACATAACATTGGCAGTAAAGTACAGCATTTCTCAACCATTTTCTGTACCAGTGATTGGCGAGACATGGTCCTCTTTTTTTAACCAGCTCATGTTTAAAACAAATACGTAAAAACACCACTGGAGACAACTCACCACTATAACTGTGCCTCTTCTCTAACCATTTTGTTTGTCTCAGCATCTTCGCTGGTGTCACTCTGTGCTGCTTTTGTTCTGTTCTGTCTGCTTAAACATTACACGTTATAAAAGCCAAGCTAGCAACTTAGCCTATATTGCTAATTAGTGCCCGTCATGTTCTCCTGAATCAACACATACCTTCAAATGTTATTGGCCGCATAGACATTTTGCAGATGTTATCGTGGGTGTAGCGAAATAATGTTTCTAGCGCCAACAGTGCAGTAGTGATATTAATAATAGCGAACAATACAAAAAACCACACAAATCCCCTAAATAAAAATAAAGGAATTTAATATAGAGTTATTAGATAGACGGAATATACATATAAAGAAAACGTCCTCTCACTGTCAACTGCGTTTATTTTCAGCAAACATAACATGTGTAAATATTTGCATGAACATAACAAGAGTCAACAACTGAGACATAAACTGAACAAGTTCCACAGACATGTGACTAGCAGAAATTGAATGTGTCCCTGAACAAAAGGGGGGTCAAAATCAAAAGTATACAGTCAGTATCTGGTGTGGCCACCAGCTACATTAAGTACTGCGGTGCATCTCCTCCTCATGGACTGCACCAGATTTGCCAGTTCTTGCTGTGAGATGTTACCCCACTCTTCCACAAGGCACCTGCAAGTTCCCGGACATTTCTGAGGGGGGATGGCCCTAGCACTCACCCTCCGATCCAACAGGTCCCAGACGTGCTCAATGGGTTTGAGATCTGGGCTCTTCGTTGGCAATGGAAGAACACTGACATTCCTGTCTTGCAGGAAATCACGCACAGAACGAGCAGTATGGCTGGTGGCATTGTCATGCTGGAGGGTCATGTCAGGATGAGCCTGCAGAAAGGGTACCACATGAGGGAGGAGGATGTCTTCCCTGTAACGCACAGCGTTGAGATTGCCTGCAATGACAACAAGCTCATTCCGACGATGCTGTGTCACACCGCCCCAGACCATGACGGACCCTCCACCTCCAAATTGATCCCGCTCCAGAGTACAGGCCTCGGTGTAACGCTCATTCCTTCGACGATAAACGCAAATCCGACCATCACCCTTGGTGAGACAAAACCGCGACTCGTCAGTGAAGAGCACTTTTTGCCAGTCCCGACGGTGGGTTTGTGCCCATAGGCGACGTTGTTGCCGGTGATGTCTGGTGAGGACCTGCCTTACAACAGGCCTACAAGCCCTCAGTCCAGCCTCTCTCAGCCTATTGCGGAAAGTCTGAGCACTGATGGAGGGATTGTGCGTTCCTGGTGTAACTCGGGCAGTTGTTGTTGCCATCCTGTACCTGTCCCGCAGGTGTGATGTTCGGATGTACCAATCCTGTGCAGGTGTTGTTACATGTGGTCTGCCACTGCGAGGACGATCAGCTGTCTGTCCTGTCTCCCTGTAGCGCTGTCTTAGGCGTCTCACAGTACGGACATTGCAATTTATTGCCCTGGCCACATCTGCAGTCCTCATGCCTCCTTGCAGCATGCCTAAGGCACGTTCACGCAGATGAGCAGGTCAGTAGAAAGGCCTCTTTAGTGTCCTAAGTTTTCATAACTGTGACCTTAATTGCCTACCGTCTGTAAGCTGTTAGTGTCTTAACGACCGTTCCACAGGTGCATGTTCATTAATAGTTTATGGTTCATTGAACAAGCATGGGAAACAGTGTTTAAACCCTTTACAATTGAGATCTGTGAAGTTATTTGGATTTTTACAAATTATCTTTGAAAGACAGGGTCCTGAAAAAGGGACATTTCTTTTTTTGCTGAGTTTATATGATGGTGTGTATAGACATAATGGAAAATGTATGAATAGAAAAGGTGTGTACAGCAGTAGTTATATAGGATGAGCCTTGACTAGAATACAGTATACACACAAAGTAGGTAAAACAGTATGTAAATATTATTAAAGTGACCAGTGTTCAATGACTATGTACATAGGGCAGCAGTCTCTAGGTCAGTTACTATTACAGGGCTCCAGGCTAACATTTTCCCCTGGTGTCACTGGTGCTACTAACTTTTACAGTTAGTGGCACCAGCCCCCCAAATTACGAATAATCATTTTATGAAGTCATTCATAGTGCTTTATTAAGAAGTGTAATAAATAGACAGACTAAGTTGTTTCATCTAACACGTACAAGCAGGAATGCATGACTCAATACATTTTGTGCAACCTAACCCAGTGATTGTCATGAATTATGGGATGACAATTAAGACTATAGTTGCTATATTTTACTGTCAAAATAGGACTCCAGAATGTCCAGAATTTTTTTGTTCAATAGAGATAAATCTTTATGTGCACCTCGAATATCATTAGGCTAATTAATTTGGGGTACAACACGAGGAAGTGGAAACTCAAAACACATTAACTAGATCGATAACTCTAAATATAATACCCACTGCTAGTAGCCATGTATTCAACCAACAGTACATTTTATGTCCTAAAAACATGTTGCAGTTGTAGGCTACTACCCATGAGACCTATCGGCCTATACCCTCGCAATGGCCGGTGTGCATTTCGCCGCGCGCCGCTCCATATCTCAAAGCCATATCAAATATCTTGGTTGTAAAACTATTGAGCTGACTATTGAGAAAGCTGAGGCCCTCCACTCTTCAAACGGGACAAAGAGACTAAACTTCCAAAGCGGTGATTTCCCGCAATTGCATTTTGAAATGTTAAACGATTAGACCAAATTTCTCTCTCAAGCGCATGGGGGAAGAGGAGAGTGGCTTGCTCATTACAGCAGCAGGTCCCTGTGAAACAGGCACAGGGTCAGGGTGCTCAGTTTCATTACAGGAATCGTGAGGCTAATGCACTTTACTGTTTGTCCAAATCATGGTTTTAGCTGCCCAAAAAAATATGACAATGTGGAATGTGCTCCAAGTTTATAAGCAGTGACACCCATCCTTTCAGTTTTTTACAATCCATGATGTTGTCTAACTGATGACAGTGTCAGAACAAGTATCTTTGCTGAAGCCCTGTTTCACTTTGAATATGAGTTTGCGTGACCTCAGCCTACCAGAAAAACAGGCTGGCCCATCTTGGCAGGGGGGCTGGCCTTGCCCACTGATTAGCTAAAAGGCTCATTATAGATTAGTATAACAGCAATTGTGCAACAATCCACCCAACAGAAATCCACCCAACTATAAATGTTATTACAAGAGGTCTTCCCTCGAGTTAAACATTTGTCATTCAGCTATTGATTCAAACATGGTCTAATGGTCATATAATTTTGACTCCTGTGGCTGCATACCATTATAGTAGAAGAACCAGATTAACCTGCCACAATGGCATCCATGCGTAGATGGTAACAGTGGTAAACAACATTGGCTATTGTAATTCTGAGCAAAAACCTATTCTGGATGCATTACACACATTTCAGCTAGGCCTAAAAACAATGGCAATATTGAGTGAGGTTTCTCCTTCACCTACAATAAGGAATGTATATATAGTTGTAAGGCAATCCCAGCCCATTCATAGACACTAATAACCTTTAGTGCCTATTGACAATAGTATCTTCTGGCTGGGGGAGTTGTTAACAGCCCTGATGCTAGCTCTAAACGTTAGCACGGATCGCTTGCGGTACGGCTTTGGAAACAAAGAACGTATATTTCATATCAGCAAGAATTATTATTATTATAAAAATGTTAAGGTTAAATTCCTAAAACACCTTTATAGGGTTAAGACTCCCCCACATGGACATATTTCCATTTTACAGAGCTTGTTTACAGACAACAGACGGAAGACAGAGTCGACTACCCGTGATAATTAGCTATCTGCGTCTCCGAGGACGCCACAAACGTGTTGTCACTGAAAAATACTGTTGGCTGCAACTGTTTTAAAACATTGTACAGCAGAGGAGGACAGGAAATACCATCCTACTCAGTGAATTTCAGAAATGTTTCAATAGTGTGTTTTTTTTTAAAGTTATCCATTTTAGATACAGTAAATATATTCACATCACCAAATAACTGATTAAAATACTGTTTTGCATTGAAGGACTTTTGTGGGCAGATCTGAAAAAGCCTGTGCGAGCAAGGATGCCTACAAACCTGACTCAGTTACACCAGTTCTGTCAGGAGGAATGGGCCAAAATTCACCCAATTTATTGTGGGAAGCTTGTGGAAGGCTACCCGAAACGTTTGACCCAAGTTAAACTATTTAAAGGCAATGCTACCAAATACTAATTGAGTGTATGTAAACTTCTCTACTATTATTCTGTCATTTCACATTTTTAAAATAAAGTGCTGATCCTAACTGACCTAAAACAGGGAATTTTTACTAGGATTAAATGTCAGGAATTGTGAAAAACTGAGTTTAAATATATTTGGCTAAGGTGTATGTAAAACTTCCGACTTCAACTGTACCTGTTGTGTTGATGTTTAGGATGAGGTGGGTGTAATTCTTTGTGTGCTCTAGGGCAACAGTGTCTAGATAGAATTTGTATTTGTTGTCTTGGCTACTGGACCTTTTTTGGAACACCATTATTTTTGTCTTACTGAGATTCACTGCTGCTTTAGGCCCTCTTTGGTTGGGGACAGAAGTACCAGATCATCTACAAACAGTAGACATTTGATTTCTGAGTCCAGTTTGTCAATAATGGTGTATACGTGGTTTGTCGTACAGTATTTTGGTAAGAAGACAATTTTACATTTTCTCAGGACATTGATTCCACTGAGGAAATGTTAGAGTCTGCTGTTGATGATACTGCAGAGGATTCTTCAGAGATTGCTGCTAACGCATATTCTACAGAAATTATTGGGGTCAAATTTTATGGGTTGGAGTGATCAAGTCTTGGTTCCAAATATTAGGGAAGATGCCAGAGCTGAGGGTAATATTGAAGAGTTTAAGAATAGCCAACTTGAATTTGTGGTCCATATATTTTATCATTTTGTTTAGGACACCATCAACACCACAGCCCTTTTTGGGTTGGGGGGGGGGGGGGGGGGTTGTATTTTGTCCTGTAGCTCATCCAATGTAATTGGAGAATCCAGTGGGTTCTGGTAGTCTTTAATAACTTATTCTAAGTTTAGTAAATGATCATGTATATGTTTTTGCACTTGGTTCTTTGTTATATGGCCAAAAAGGTTGGAGAAGTGGTTTATCAATACATCTTCATATTGGATAGATAGCTCTTCATGTTGTTGTTTGTTTAGTGTGTTCCAATTTTCCCAGAAGTGATTTGATTCTATGGATTCTTCAATCACAATGAGCTGTTTTCTGTCATGCTGGTCCTTCTTTTTTCTTAGTGTATTTCTGTATTGTTTTAGTGTTTCACCATAGTGAAGGCGTAAGCTAAAGTTTTCTGGTTCTCTGTGTTTTTGGTTGGATAGGTTTCTCAATTTCTTTATTAGGTTTTTACATTCTTCATCAAACCATTTCTCATTGTTGTTAGTTGTCTTAGGTTTTCTGCCGGAATTTTAATTTAATATGTCAGCTGATAGGTCAAATATATTGTTCAGGCTTCCTACTGTTCCTAAGTTTACACCTTCACTATTGAAGGAAAACATTTTGTCTAGGAGGGATTGGATGTGTTGTTGGCCAATAGTTTTTTGGTAGGTTTCTACACTACCCTCCTTCCATCTATAGCATTTCTTAATAGTATGCAGTTCGTTCAGCTTCGATGCCTCATGGTTGATTATTGCTCCATTCAAGTAGATTATGATTTTGCTGTGATCTGATAGGGGTGTCGGTGGGCTGACTGTGAATGCTCCGAGAGACTCTGGGTTGAGGTTGGTGATAAAGTAGTCTACAGTACTACTGCCAAGAGATGGGTTATAGGTATACCTACCGTAGGAGTCCCCTCGAAGCCTACCATTGACTATGTACATACCCAGTGTGAGACAGAGCTGCAGGAGTTGTGACCCGTTTTTGTTGGTTATGTTGACGTAGTTGTGTCTAGGGGGACATATGGGGAGGGGTGCTGTCACCTCCAGGTAGGTCTTTGTCCCCCTGTGTGCTGAGGGTGTCAGGTTCTTGTCCAGTTCTAGCATTTAGGTCACCACAGACTAGAACAGTGGCTTGCGAAAGTATTCACCCCCCTTGGCATTTTTCCTATTTTGTTGCCTTACAACCTGGAATTAAAATGGATTTTTGGGGGGTTTGTATAATTTGATTTACATAATATGTCTACCACTTTGAAGATGCAAAATATTTTTTTTGGGTGAAACAAACAAGAAATAAGACAAAAAAACACAAAACTTGAGTGTGCATAACTATTCACCCCCCCCAAAGTCAATACTTTGTAGAGCCACCTTTTGCAGCAATTACAGCTGCAAGTCTCTTGGGGTATGTCTCTATAAGCTTGGCACATCTAGCCACTGGGATTTTTGCCCATTCTTCTAGGCAAAACTGCTCCAGCTCCTTCAAGTTGGATGGGTTCCGCTGGTGTACAGCAATCTTTATACCACAGATTCTCAATTGGATTGAGGTCTGGGCTTTGACTAGGCCATTCTAAGACATTTAAATGTTTCCCCCTTAAACCACTCAAGTGTTGCTTTAGCAGTATGCTTAGGGTCATTGTCCTGCTGGAAGGTGAACCTCCGTCCCAGTCTCAAATCTCTGGAAGACTGAAACAGGTTTCCCTCAAGAATTTCCCTGTATTTAGCGCCATCCATCATTCCTTCAATTCTGACCAGTTTCCCAGTCCCTGCCGATGAAAAATATCCCCACAGCATGATGCTGCCACCACCATGCTTCACTGTGGGGATGGTGTTCTCGGGGTGATGAGAGGTGTTGGGTTTGCACCATACATAGCGTTTTCCTTGATGGCCAAAAAGCTCAATTTTAGTCTCATCTGACCAGAGTACCTTCTTCCATATGTTTGGGGAGTCTCCCACATGCCTTTTGGCGAACACCAAACGTGTTTGCTTATTTTTTTCTTTAAGCAATGGCTTTTTTCTGGCCACTCTTCCATAAAGCCCAGCTCTGTGGAGTGTACGGCTTAAAGTGGTCCTATGGACAGATACCCCAATCTCCACTGTGGAGCTTTGCAGCTCCTCCAGGGTTATCTTTGGTCTCTTTGTTGCCTCTCTGATTAATGCCATCCTTGCCTGGTCCATGAGTTTTGGTGGGCGGCCCTCTCTTGGCAGGTTTGTTGTGGTGCCATATCCTTTCCATTTTTTAATAATGGATTTAATGGTGCTCCGTGGGATGTTCAAAGTTTCTGATATTTTTTTATAACCCAACCCTGATCTGTACTTCTCCACAACTTTGTCCCTGACCTGTTTGGAGAGCTCCTTGGTCTTCATGGTGCCGCTTGCTTGGTGGTGCCCCTTGCTTAGTGGTTTTGCAAACTCTGGGGCCTTTCAGAACAGGTGTATATATACACTGAAATCATGTGACAGATCATGTGACACTTAGATTGCACACAGGTGGACTTTATTTAACTAATTATGTGACTTCTGAAGGTAATTGGTTGCACCAGATCTTATTTAGGGGCTTCATAGCAAAGTTATTTTATTCATTTCACTTCACCAATTTGGACTATTTTGTGTATGTCCATTACATGAAATCCAAATAAAAATCCATTTAAATTACAGGCTGTAATTCAACAAAATAGGAAAAACGCCAAGGGGGATAAATACTTTTGCAAGGCACTGTACATGTCCCTGGGCCTGGAAATGATTGATCTCCCCCTCTAGGATGGAGAAGCTGTCTTCATTAAAGTATGGGGATTCTAGTGGGGGGATATAGGTACCACACAGGAGGACATTTATCACTGTTGAGATCATTTCCTTTTGAATTTCTAGCCAAATGTAAAATGTTCCTGTTTTTATTTATTTTTATAGAGTGAGTTATACCAAATTAGCATACCCCCTGAGTCCCTTCCCTGTTTTACTCCTGGTAGTTTGGTGGATGGGACTACCAGCTCTCTGTAACCTAGAGGGCAACCAGTGGGTCCATCACCTCTATACCATGTTTCTTGTAGGATGACAATGTCTGTATTTCTGATTTATTTGGTAAAGTCCAGGTTCCTGATCTTTAGGCCAAAGGCAGATGACCTCAGGCCTTGGATACTCCAGGACGAGATAGTGAAGGATTTGTGTTCCATAAAGTGTCCAATGTTGTTAGTCGTGTGTTTTGGCCTCAGACCAGTAAGTGTGAGCAGAGCCTGCTGAGCATCTGATACATTCCATTATCTTGGGCTAGTGTAAGCGTGGGGGTTGGGCCTGTTTGCCTGCTCACGGCCTGGGCGTATGTGTGACTTTTATGTTGAGGCCCTCTTTGCGGGAGTGGGGGGCGTGGGGTGGGCAGGAGGGGCATAGGTCTGATCTGAGGGGGCCTATATGGGATGTGGGCATGGTTGGTTTGGGGGGGTATTGATTGGTTGGGGTGGGGGTGTGGATGTGGGGGGGGGGGGGGGGGGGGATCCCGCAGGTCTGTGGCTGGGTGACCCTAGTTGGTCCTCAGACAGAAGGTCTAAGGTCTCTCTCTCTCTCTGTCTGTCCTAATGACCACTCCACCACAGGCTGGTGTTATTTGGGAGCCAAACATTCTGAGCAACAAATATTGTGTGATAGATAAGATAAATCTCCAACCCTGAGACACAAAAGCAATCATCCTCACCACTGTATCCTCACACTCAAGAGCAGTTAATGATAATATTTTGTCAGCGAATTAATAGGAGATATGGGAACACTACTAGGACACTTTCCCTCTCATCTCTAGGGCTAAGTCATTCTTTTTTTCAGGTATGTGCCAAGTGCCAACCGCTTACTTTATTGAGATGTAAAACTGGGTAGGCTTATGCACAACATGCATAAGCCTACCCATGTCCACGTTCCACCTGTTGACGTGGCTTGCTGCCTACTGGCTTCGGCATTACCGGTACATTGATCTCTAACTTCAGCACCATGGACAGCTCCGTATATTTGTATTATGCATGGCCTACTACCTACATGACATAGGAAATACACTGAAATGTAAATTAAATTAGAATGCTTTTACTAACACTCACCACAGCTGCTTAAATCGCCTTTATAATAGGCTAATGCAACTCTTTGATCGCATTTGCAGACCAAGGCAAGATGAATTCATGACAGTAATTAAGTAGATTGGGAAGCATTCAAAACAGAATTGCCTCTATATAACAATAATCACTCTGATTTTTCTGTAAAATTGGCCTACTGTAGCCTACCTTTTTAACCAACTTGTGCGCTCATGGCCATTCGTGAAATAGTCACATTATGGTCATTTTGAACAGATCACCGCCGCTTGTGTCAAATAATAGTTTTACAAATTCTTCTCAAATTAGCCTATATGATGAAATTCATTGCTTCCATACTACAATAAAAATAACATAAAAAGCTACTGCTTTAAATACAAAGATCAGCTTATTTCAACATATACAAAGGAATCCGTTGACAATGTCTATGTCATATCAATACAATAAAGAGTAAATTATTCCATATCATTGCTGTGTTGTGGCCGGCTGTTTTAAGACTACTTGTTGCAGCAGATGAGGCATTCTTTTTAGCAAACCAATTTCTAATATCCATTTTGACCACGATGAACAAACAAGTTAAGGTAGCCTACTCTTGAACATGACATTCCGAACGATCACGAGGCTGTTTACGTAACGCTCCACCCACTATTCATTTGAATCAGCAAAAAGAGACATGCGCTTCATGATGCATTTATGATAGGTCTAAAACCCTGTCAGTCTTAATTACTTGAGCCATATTTAATTTAACAATAAAAAATAGAGGTAATTGAAACTTTAAATGGGCCAAATATCATATCATATCATAGCATGTTATAGCAACAACAACAAAAACATTAGTCATGCAAAATTTCATTCAACCATGTATTTTATTTACACAGGCAAGGAGGTGGAGCCGGCAGGGGATGTAGCTCAGTTGGTAGAGCATGGCGTTTGCAACGCCAGGGTTGTGTGTTCGATAAAATAATGTATGCGCTAACTGTAAGTCGCTCTGGATAAGAGCGTCTGCTAAATGACTAAAATGTAAATGTAAATGTATGGTAGGGCGAGCATGGCTCCCTAAGGCCCGCCCACAACGCCAGGCCTGCAGTAAAGTAATATATTTAAATATATGCACTATAATTGCATTTGATATTATGTTTATGAAATAGATAAATGAAATATATTTTTTTATATATTTGGGAAATATATGTATAAATAATACAGCCATCTGTATAGTATGTAACATAGAGAAATGCACAAGCGATGGACTTGTAAAGGATGCCAGAAAACATATCAAAGCTATGTGAACATACAGAGTCTTTTAATAACTTTTTTATGCTTTTTTTTGTCTTTTAAAAATGCTGAAATATCAAATGATCCCTCCTGGAAAATGACCTGTGAGACAAAAATAAATAGCTTAAACATCACTGCTACTTCAGCCAGGTGTTGCTGTAAAGTAAAGCTAATTCAATTAATACATTGCGGAAGGATTGTTCAGTGTCAAACCTCAATAGGGTCAAGTGCCTTGGGCAAGTTTCTGCCTTTAAACATCGAATGGCACAGCCATTGGTGCCATGAGTGTTGTGTGCTGGGCAGGGAGCGATCCAGGTCCCTGGTATGGAGGCGTTGTGGTGATCCCACCAGGGTTCAATAGCTTGGGATACCTGCCCCCTAGACCTGCTGTTAGAAGGAAAGGTGTTAGCAGGAGATCATCAGAGAGGGCTATCATTGGCTGGTATAGTCTTGGAGTTAAACCTCATGTAGTCTAAAGCACTATTCACCTGCTTTCATGGAGTAAGGATTCACTCCTTTGGGGAGACTAGAGTTCCCTAGATACATCCCCATCGGGGGAGGAGGTGGAACAGGCTTATTCTGGAAAACATATCAACAAATTTGCAAATGTATTAGTAACATTCTTACAGTTGAAATACAATGGTCATCCACTGCTTTACTGACGTGAATTAAAGTGAATACCTCAGCCTTGGGCATGGGACTTGTGTCAACCCATCAATGTGAATCAAGCCACTGAGAAATAGATGAATCCACTAGAGTGTCTCTATATAGAATATACATAACAGGTTACTTACAGAACTAGGCTTGTCATCTGGTATCGTTGTCATCTGAGGAACCTCTTTCTTTTCACAGAAGAACCAGCTGAGCCAGCCTCCACTGTTTGGTGTTTTCTGTACTGGGGGTGCTGGGGGCTGAGGTTCAGCCGCCAGCCAGCTGCCAGTCTGGCTCTGAGGGTTGGCCTCGGAGTGTTCCGGCTTGGTGATGGTCATTAAAGCAGGATCCGCCACATATCTACTCCGGATATCTGTGACAAGTGGGAGAAGTCAAGCCACTCTGCTCATCACAGTACAGAACAATCACTAGCTGACAGTGTGTCTTGAAATGATACTTTGTTACAACCCAAACACAACCAGACTACAGGCACATGGATTCCTAGAGTTAAATCTGTTTCACGTAGACATTTAGACAACACACTCATAAGATAAGGCTTTTCTAATTACCTTTTCTCCTGGCATAGAAATGTCCACAACGTGGAGCATTCACTCCAGCATCCCAGGATCCCACTATGGGGATGATGGGAGGTGAAGGTGGTCCATGCCATTCCATCTGTTCCATTCCATTGGTTTGTGTAGGGATGATGCCTTGTTGGAATGATTGGTTCTTGTTGGGATCCTCCCTCTGGATGATGCCTGTCGGGAGGATCCCCTCCCTCTGCACAGGGATGATGTTTGTCGGTTGGATCCCCTCCCTTTCAGGTACCACAGGCATGTCATCAAGGAGCTATCCAGTGCAGGTGGAGTATAGGAGTTACAAAGACATTAGAATTACCATTATCATTCCAGCCATCATCATTAATCATCATGATTACACATGACTCATCCTACTCTTGCTGAGACTAATCTACTACCTGAGAGAGGGCACTCTGCAACTCAATAAACTTCCCCTGCATGGAATTCAGCTGCCCCTGCATGTGGTTCATTGACTGCTGCAAGTTGTTCACCTGGTTCTGGGCCCACTGCATCTCATTCATAGCAGTCATCAGGAAGTTTATCAGACTGAGATAAAGAGATTTCACACCATGCCCATTGGACCATCTTTAGGATTCTTTGTCCCCCAATTCCCATTTCTTTAAGAATGCACCTCTGTGCAGATGTTACATTGTGTTACATAGAAAACCCTTACCCTGACATGGGCTCATGGACCAATGGGATCATTGGTATGTCTCCCTGCTCCTGGTTCACTAAAGAAAGAACGCAAGGAAGATTAGAGGACAAAGCCTTGGTTCAGCAATGACACATTCTGCACACCATGACTATTGGACTGTACAAATGAAGTCAATCCTTGCTCCATTGGTAGTCATCCATAGGGGACTTTTGGGAAAGTTACCAGAATTATGCAACCTTACATCAGCCCAATCAGTGCTTACCTCCAGGAGAGTTATCCATGGTTAGCTTTCTCAGATACAGACAATCCTTGTGAAGTGCACTCCGTCTGGGTCAACAATACAATGATACACAGCCTTCAGGCAACTTTTTGTCTTGTGACTGAATGATGGATCCACAGAACTAGAATGAGATTCAATTTCTATGGATGGAAAAGCAGCGGTATTGCTCAGTGTTATGACATATTATTGAGTCATAATCATGACTACATAACTAATAGTTAATCTAGGTTAACAACGTCATAGCAACCAGAGACTTCTATTGATTGTGACATAATCAATACATAGTTCCATATAATTCCATATCATGTTGAATTGAGATTGAATTAAGTAATATGTAGGCTACAATCCTATGAGGATTATTATGTCCAATGATAGAATCATGACACAAGAAACCACAGGGCCTAATGTAACACTAACATTTGCACTGCTGAAAAGTAAAGCCATTCTAAAATCCACTGAAACTCAATACATATAGCTTTTATATATGCACAGAACCATATTTGTTACACTATTTTGTAAGGAAATAGAAGTCTATAGTAGAGTCATTGATGAACATCTGCTTTCAACTCTGTCTTATAGGCCAATGTCTTATAAAAACGTTATCACTAAACAACTAAATAAGTTCCTCTATAAATAGACCTACAATAAGTTACAGTGAGTTGATAGTCATTTGGTTGAATTACAGTATTTTAGGCCCCTCCCAGATTTCGGTTGGTGACCTGGATAATGTTGCTGCTGTGGGATTCATCCTGCTCCTTCTCGTAAGGAACGGGGCCAGCTGACCTCAATACATGTCATTATCATATCACAGTTTCCTGTTGGCAAGAAGCAGCCATATCACTGTGTGTGTGTCAGTCCTATGTAACACAGCCTAAAGATGTGCCACATGCTAGCCCCCTGGAAGCACGATACAGTCAAGTGCTGCTGCTGCTGTTGACATCCCTGTAGACACCAAAACAACCCCATCCCATCCTGACACACACTTATCACCAACAGATAATGTTCATGCAAACCCTACCTCTTCAAAGATGATCCTAAATAAACCCCACATAGCCACACGCTCCAATCCATCTCCTATCATTGAGACCGCCCCTTACCTTCTGTTTTCATCCACAGACATTATAATGCTCACCTTCTGCTTCTTCTTGATGTTCTTGGCCTTGAACTCATTCTGGGAAAACACAAACACATACAGGTCAATCCCAGACATCTACAGTAGTAGAGCAACAACCACAATCAACCATCTGTTGCATAGGTAAGTACATATTGGTAGTGGATGAGGTGAATTACCTATTTTACAAAGTAAAATGGTTTGAGAATTTACAGAATTAACACCATGATCCCCACCTTCACACAAGCAAACACCCACGTACAGCTAATTATAGTGCCTGTGTGATGAGGATGAGGTGTATCTCATATAACGCAGTGGGGGTACTTTGTGCCTCTAATCCTTTGTTATGAATAGTGTCTTAAACAAGCAGTGGCTACTCAGTCCTCCTAGTGTCAGCACCCAGAGTATCCATGGCAACTGCAGACTGGGCCCAGCTCATGGAGATGCAGTCCGTTGCCCAACAGGCAGAAAGATACCTCATGTACACTAAATAGTGTGAATGACAGTGCCCTCCTGTGGGGCGTACCTGCAAGTGCATGGAAGAGAGGCTTTTGATCAACTCTGGTTCAGAAGAGCAAGGCTGATTTATGGAAGATTTTACTCCAGGATCTGAATGAGTTTTCTACATTTGATTGTTATAGTTCACTTGAGAGCATAAAATGCTAACGCAAAGGCCAATGTAGACATCACAAAACAGTGAACAAAACAATTCAGCCATTTTGTAGCCAGCAGCCCCATCTATTGGTGAGATCTGATAATACATAAAAACAAAATCAACCGTTCAATTCTGTTTCGAACCTTTTTCAACCTCCCTGCAACCGTACTGCTATATGCACACGATAAACCCTTTATTCTCAGTTAAACGTTTACAAAAAGACAGATCTTCTTGAATATTCTTTACTTCTTGAATATTCAGATCTTCTTGATCTTCTTAAATATAGAAATTAGAGTTTAAAAAGAAAAACACTACATGTGCAACATGAGACTGTCCTTTCGCATTATGTATATTCAACTTTAAACTGTAAGCGTAACGCCTGACGTGTAACATTTTACAAGTGGAACAGCAGATATGGTCAACTAGCTTGCTTGATATTTTGATATAGCTTTAAGAGCAAGGTGAGGTTTATTGCGTTTAAAAAGTAATTGTTTTATGGAATAGGAAAACCGAATATATTAGAACAGGGTTCTTCAATTCCGGTCCTGGAGGGCCGAAACACCTCTGTTTTTCATCCTCTCCTTCTAATCAGGGGCTAATTCAGACCTGGGACACCAGGTGAGTGCAATTAACTACCAGGTAGAAATAGAAAACAGAAGTGTTTCGGCCCTCCAGGACCGGAATTGAAGAACCCTTTATTAGAACAATGAATGGATAGTAAAAAGTGGAATAGATATTAAGTGTAAATAAATGTAATAAAGCCTATTTTATATGGTAGCCTAAGCATGAAAACCAAAACGCATCACTTTCATATCAATTAGCATTCTACCTTGTAAATTCTCTCTTTCATACCTTCACTATGCACATATCCTTGCCGTTCCTCTATGCAAAGGATTTCAAAGCTATGATAAACCGCAATTCCATGACATGCATTGGCCGAAGTCTAGATGCAGGAGTGTTGAGAATATACAGGTCAAAATAATGGAAACACCTAAATAAAATGTCTTAATAGCGCGTTGGGCCACCACGAGCCAGAACAGCTTCAATGCACCTTGGCATAGATTCTACACGTGTCTGGAACTCTATTGGAGGGACGCGACACCCTTCTTCCACGAGAAATTCCATCGTTTGGTGTTTTGTTGATGGTGGTGGAAAACTCGTCTCAGGCGCCTCTCCAGAATCTCCCATAAGTGTCCAATTGGGTGGAAATCTGGTGACTGAGACGGCCATTGTTTGAATGTTAAATAACGAGGCAGAGGCATTGATGCGAGTAACCAGTCTTGTTCAGTATATTGCAATACATCCGGGTATCTCAAGTACACCGGTAAAACACTGGAGCTGCAGTAATGAACATTTACCAACAGATGGCATCAATGTGCCATCTTCCACCCATAACATCTTCCCTTTTATAAAATAGGACAGAAGCTGTCAATTCACTAACAAAACAAACCTAGTAGTAATTTCCAACATGAACAGTTAAGTATTATTATTATTATTTTTTTTATTTATTTATTTTTTATTAACCACTTAACACATTTTGATACTCTCTTCACTTTTATCTCTGTCTGTCAACAATCCCTAATGGGAAACCTACAGATTGAGTCTTTTTGGTGGCTGGGACAGACGCCCGCAGCGTGAAAAGACAGGGGGCTTGTCTGCGTGGACTGCGGGCTCCCGCACAGGCGTGTCACCTGACTGTCTAAGGGGAGTATTGATGGGCGAGGGAGTGGCCGACCTGTGATCCCCTGGCTCTTCGCCCAGTGCCTCAGGCCCCATGTGACTTGCTGGGGTTCCGTCTTTTGTCATGCGACCCCTATGACCATCCGAGTTCTGAGTAGATGCTGGCTCAGCAATCCAAAGGTCAACCCTGTCATTCACTTCGACCAAGTAGGAGCGTGGTGCCACTTTCTGTACACAGGATCCGAGTCTCCAGAGGCCCGTCCGGTCCCCTGGTAGTGGCTTCATTCGCACCGTTTCACCCACCCTGAGCTCAGGTAAGTCTTTTGCTGATTTGTCGTAGATGAACTTGGAGACCTGTCTTCTGTGACGTAGCTTCACCAGCACGTCTGTCACCACACATGGCTCCAGGAGAGTGCCTGCTACTGGCAGAGCTGCTTTTAAACGCCGTGCCATGAGGCGCTGGGCCGGGCTGCTATCCATGCCTTCTGTCGGGGTATTGCGCCATTGCAGGATTGCTTTCCAGGCATCTTTGCCCTCTCGCAGAGATTTTTTGCAGAGGTTCTTTGCAATTTTGACTGCCGACTCAGCCTTCCCATTAGCTTTTGGGTGTCGTGGTGATGAAGTGACGTGCTCGAATTCCCATTCTGCAGCAAATTTTCGGAACTCACATCCGGAGAATTGGGGTCCATTATCTGAAATTACCCTATCTGGCTGGCCATAGCGGGCAAACTGAGCCTTGCAGCGTTTGATCGTTGTCTCTGCTGAGAGGTCGGGGAGGAGGTCAATCTCCCAGAAGTCTGAGTAATGATCAACTACCAGCAGAAAGTCTTTGCCACTGTGCTGGAAGAGATCTAGACTTACTATCTGCCAGGGGCGCATTGGTAGCTCGTGGGACATCATCGTCTCGCTCTGTTGCTCAATGGCATATTCATTGCAGATTGTGCATTTACTGACATAGTCTTTGATTTCACTCTGCATTCCTGGCCAATACAGTGTGTCACGTGCTTGTCTGTAACAGGCCTCACCTCCTATGTGACTTGAGTGCACGCGCGCCAACATCTCAGGGCGCAGAGACCGGGGAATAACGACTCTCTGACCCTTGAATATTACTCTGCAGTCATTTCGGGGCATTCAGGAGAGGCTTGCTGAATATAGCAATAAGGGGCTTGTGATCTGTCTCTGCGGTAATATTGTCACGCCCGTACAGGTAGTGGTGGAAGCGTTGGCATGCAAATACAATGCTGAGGCACTCCTTCTCTATCTGGGCATAGTTCTGCTCTGTTGGAGTGAGTGCCCTAGAGGCGAATGCCACAGGCTGGCCCTCTTGCATGAGGCAACAGCCCAGTCCATACTGGCTTGAGTCACTCTGAATCGTGACAGGTTTTGACACATCGTAGTATCGCAGTACAGGTGTCTGGGTGAACAGTTGTTTTATTTCCCTCACCGCTGTGTCATGTTTTGGGAGCCAATGCCAGATGGTGTCCTTGTCCATGAGCCTCCTTAGTGGTTCACACACTTCAGAGAGCCGCGGTAGGAACTTGGCCAGGTAGGTGACGAATCCGACGAAGCGCTGCACTGCCTTCACGTCAGATGGGTGGGGCATATCCAAGACAGCCTTCACTTTTTCTGGATCCGCCTTCAATCCGGTGGAGGACAAGATGTGCCCATGAAAGCGAACCTCTGGCACTTTAAACTGAAGCTTTTTTATGCTTAGCCTTAGCTTGACCTGTCTGCATCTGACCATCAGGGCCAGCAGCTTGGCGTCATGGTCACATTCTGCCTCCTCATCACTGTCCCCACAGCCCACTACGAGGATGTCATCTGCTATGGGTTCCACGCCGCTGAGTCCCATCAACAGCTCGTGCTGTTTCCGCTGATACACCTCTGGAGCCACGGAGACACCAAACGGGAGCTTCAACCACCTCTTCCTGCCCCAGGGTGTCCAAAAGGTGGTCATGTAGCTGCTGGGCTCGTCAAGCTTGCACTGCAGGAAGGCATCTCTGGCGTCCACGAGCGTGAAGACTCTGGCCTTTGGGAGCTTGTAAAGAACATCCTCCAACGTGGGCATAATGTAATGTGAACGTCTCAGAGCCCGGTTGAGGTGTTTAGGATCTATGCATATCCGTAGCTTGTCTGGTTTCTTGACGATAACCATATTACTTATCCAGTCTGTAGGCTCGGTGACGGATATGATGTGGCCATCTGCTTCGTATTTGTCAAGCTGAGCCTTTGTAGCTGCTTTCATGGCCACTGGTACATTGCGAGGTGCACACTGGACAGGCTGGATTGCTGCATCCAACTCAAAGTGGACTTCGCCGGGAACTGACTCGACCGGTGCGTTGAAGACATCATGGTACTTGCTTAGGAGAGTCTCCTTGCTCAGGGGCCCAGCCTGGACTTTGTCTATAATGTTAAGATCAGCTGGGATGGTGAAGTTAATAAGCCCAAGGCGCTCGCATGTAGAACCTGACAGTAATGGCTGTTGACTAGCCTCAACTATTTCAAACTCAAGAGTGTGTTTCTGGCCACGTAAAACACACTCTGTCACAAACAGGCCTAAAGAGGTCATGAACTGGCCTGAATACAGTTTCAGCTTGGTGCTACTCTGTGTGAGTTTGTCTCTGGGCGCGAGCCTCCTTTTATCTTTAAGGCTCATAACGTTACATGTGGCCCCTGAATCTAGCTGGCATTGCTGTGGTTTATTATTAAGTAGCAGAGTGACAAACAAATTTTTTCCTTTTGCCCTTACTGCCCCTATGCACTCGCTAGCATATACATCCTCTGTGCTGTTGTTCCCTTCATCTGTGTTTATTTCAATGGAGTGCACTTTACCCTCCTTTCTCTTGCTTTTCATGCAGGCCCTTGCGAAGTGATTAGCTGTACCACAGGATTTGCATATTTTTCCATAGGCTGGGCAGTGTTCTTTTCCTCGTCCATGAGAAATGCCACAATATCGGCATGCATTGGGGTTGTCTACTGCAGAGTTGGCTGTAGTATTAGCATTAGCTGTGGCAAAAGGGAATTTCTTTATTGGCTGCCTGAATGTAGCATTGACATTGTCCATATGTTGCCTTTCTAGCTCCATGGACCTTATCTGTATATCCGTAAGCTCTGCTGCACGGCATGTCTCCACTGCCAAGACTAGTGTCAGGCAGGGGCGGTGTGTTCAATAGGGCGATATGGGCGACGCACTGCCAAACGGGAAAAGGAAGGGATTTTTTTTCTAATCAATTATATCACGGCAACAGTAGTTATCAGTGTTGTAATCTAGACGTCTGATCTGCCACAGTGCCACTAAATGTCCAATCAGGCTAAAGTCGTGCTTCAAATGCCCCCCCCCCCCTTTTGGGGCGATTTCAGTCAGGTTGAAAATCGCCCAGAAGTCTGTCATAGACTCCCATGTAAAATCAATTTTTTTCAAATATCAGAGCTTTCAATACAATCTCTATGGGTTTCTGAGGGCTTGCACTTACGCGCTTTCGTCATACGTAACATAACCATGAACGTAACTAAGAAAAGAGCGGGTAGCAGCCTCAATCAATTCACTACTACTATCAAAATGGCTAGGCTTCAGTGTAACTCGATTGTGTCTTTGAAAGAAGTTCCTTTTTGTCGGCGAACAAATGAAGATAAATTGGCAACGAAACAATTAGGACCTCCCAGACCAAATTTAATAATTCAACAGGTTTCTACTAAAGGGGGGAAGTCCTACACCCGAGGATTTTCCAAAAATTGGTACGAACGAAAAACCTGGCTAGCAGGCTGCGATGTAGCTAATGCAGTCTTCTGCTACCCCCTCCTTACTCTTTCACCCTGAAGGCGGCACGGCAGACAGCACCGCTTGGACAGCGACTGGTGTGTAACGGACATGCACCATCTTTCAGGAAAGATTAAGAAACATGAGCTGTCAAAGACCCACATGGATAGCTGTTTGAGATTGTCTGCTTTGGGGAGAGTGAACATTCCCACTCAACTGGATGAGGGATACAGGCTAGCTGTCCGCCGCCACAACGATGAGGTTAGTGTTGATAATCACAAGTTTACTGGAGAACTGAAACTGACAAGGCTGACAAGATAGGACCCTTTTGTCCATTGTTATTGGATAGGAACAGAACTTATAACCAGCTCCTGACCTAAATAGATCTTAGCACAACATTTTACTCAACATATCATATTCCATATTCACTATAACAAATATATTTACTACGACATTAGCAAGAACCGCCACATCCTCAGCCGGCTAATCGAGTGTGTGAAGTTTTGCGGAGTGTTTGAGTTAGCTTTGCGAGGCAAAGATGAAACTGAGGGCTCCACCAACCCTGGTAAGCCAACACTTTTGAGATCAGTCAATAAATGCTTCTGGTATTGACTTATATGCTGCCCCTGTCTTCATGTTGTTGCTGGACATATCTTTTTTAAAATGTGCGTAGGTCACCTAAATCATCAGAAAAATTGCCCCCCCTGAGAATTTTTTCAGGAGCCGCCACTGGTGTCAGGTCACGTTCTCTCAGCAAACGTCTGCGGGTGCCCTCATCAGTTATGCCAAGCACTATCTTGTCTCTGATCAGTTCATCTCTTAAAGCACCATAGTCACATGTAGCTGCCTTTTTCCTTAGCTTAGTGACAAAGCTGTCAATGGACTCCCCGTCCTCCTGTTTGCAACAACCGAAAACATAACGCTCGTAGATAACGTTCTTTGCTGGCTTAAAGTAAAGTTCGAGAGCATCAAGAATAGCTGTAGCGTTACCTTGCTGAGCTGCTGTTAGGTTCAGGTTGTGTTTGTATACGTGTCGGCATTCTGCTCCCATTATAGTCCTCAAAGTGGCAGCCACTACCTCATCGTCCTTTTCCCGAAGTCCCGTTGCTAGTGCATAGTCCTCCCATTCACCTCTAAACGTATCCCAGTTTGTGCTCCAATCTCCGCTGAGCTTCATAACGGCGGGACGGGAAATGTTCCCTGCCATGTCTAAACGGTGCTAACAACACTGAATCTAACTAGCAAACTCAATCTAGCTAAGGACAATTCCGGAGAAGTTTTACTCAACTAAGCTTTTTAAAACCAGAACAGGTGACTCTAATTTGCGGAAAGCATGGTTAGTTATCCGACTCTGACACCATGTTTGCATGTTAAATAACGAGGCAGAGGCATTGATGCGAGTAACCAGTCTTGTTCAGTATATTGCAATACATCCGGGTATCTCAAGTATACCGGTAAAACACTGGAGTTGCAGTAATGAACATTTACCAACAGATGGCATCAATGTGCCATCTTCCACCCATAACAGCCATCGCAAATGGTTTACATAGTTGTCATGCTTATCAAACCATTCAGTGCCTGATTTCAAATACGTTGTATCCCTCATTTACTCAACTGCTTCCATTATTTTGGCAGTTAACTGTAAAATACACTACTGGTCAAAAGTTTAAGAACACCTACTAATTCAAGGGATTTACTATTTTCTACATTGTAGAATAATGGTGAAGACATCAAAACTATGAAATAACACATGGCATCATGTAGTTACCAAAAAAGTGTTAAACAAATCTAAATATATTTTATATTTGAGATTCTTCAAATAGCCACCCTTTGCCTTGATGACAGCTTTGCACACTCTTGGCATTCTCTCAACCAGCTTCATGAGGTAGTCACCTGGAAAGCATTTCAATTAACAGGTGTGCTTTCTTAAAAGTTAATTAGTGGAATTTCTTTCCTTCTTAATGCGTTTGAGCCAATCAGTTGTGTTGTGACAAGGTATCTATACAGAAGATAGCCCTATTTGGTAAAAGACCAAGTCCATATTATGGCAAGAACAGCTCAAATAAGCAAAGCGAAACGACAGTCCATCATTACTTTAAGACATGAAGGTCAGTCAATATGGAACATTTCAAGAACTTTTAAAGTTTCTTCAAGTGCAGTTGCAAAAACCATCAAATGCTATGATGCAACTGGCTCTCATGAGGACTGCCACAGGAATGGAAGACCCAGCATTACCTCTGCTGCAGAGGATAAGTTCATTAGAGTTACCAGCCTCAGAAATTGCAGCCCAAATAAATGCTTCAGAGTTCAAGTAACAGACACATCTCAACATCAACTGTTCAGAGGAGACTGTGTGAATCAGGCCTTCATGGCCCATCTGGTTTGGGCTTAGTGGGACTATCATTTGTTTTTCAACAGGACAATGACCCAACACACCTCCAGGCTGTGTAAGGGATATTTTTACCAAGAAGGAGAGTGATGAGTGCTGCATCAGATGACCTGGCCTCCACAAACCCCCGACCTCAACCCAATTGAGCTGGTTTGGGATGAGTCGGACGGCAGAGTGAAGGAAAAGCAGCCAACAAGTGCTCAGCATGTGTGAACTCCTTCAAGACTGTTGGAAAAGCATTCCAGGTGAAGCTGGTTGAGAGAATGCCAAGAGTGGGCAAAGCAGTCATCAAGGCAAAGGGTGGCTATTTGAAGAATCTCAAATATATTTTGATTTGTTTAACACTTATTTGGTTACTACATGATTCCATACGTGTCATTTCATAATTTTGATGTCTTCACTATTATTCTACAATGTAGAAAATAGTAAAAATTAAGAAAAACCCTTGAATGAGTAGGTGCTCTAAAACTTTTCACCGGTAGTGTACATGTTGGTCTCTGCAGCAAATGAGACCAAATGTTCTTCTCTAAAGATATAAAAAACACTTGTGTGTGTGAAATGTGAACACATTTTATGACATACATTCTTACAAAAACTAGATACTTAATTCTGTAATTAACAACTGGAATATTATGAATATTGCATTAAAGTATTCTCCTTATGAACGAGAACATCAGGTGACATTGTAAAACTTGTTTTATTCTAGCAAAAATCCCTGAAGTGAGTACTACTACATTTTTATTACAGTATATTCTGATAAAGGCACTTTTAATACAAAATCCAGCACAAAACAAAACCTACCGCTGATGACAGGGTTGTGCGCAACTAACTATTTGTATAATGTATGATACCTTCCCACCCCTAGGAGGCTCACTACTTTGTGTCTTTGGCAGGCTGCTCACTAAGTTTCTCCTTGTGGTACTTCTGTCCAATCCCATAAGGCACGTGTGCCGCGATAGTACCCAGCTCCTTGGCCCCCTCGATGTGGAACATCTGGTCATCAAAGAAGATGTGGGGACGGATCTTCTGCAGGAGGGGCCCTTTAGGGGCCCCGGCTAGGAACAGGGCCTCGTCGATCTCCAGGCCCCAGCTCCTGAGGGTCTTGAGGACGCGGGCCCCTGAGCTGGCTGCGCTGCGGGATGTTACTAGGTAGGTACGAATGGGGCAGGTCATACGCTCGTTCTTGGCGTAGAACTTCCTCTGGAGCTTCCCCAGCGCCTCCAGGAAACACTTTAAGGGACCCTGAGTGAATGAGACATAGGGTTAGCATAGTATTATTACATTTTTTATTAAAGCAAATACATCAATGGGTTCCACTTTATTTGGATAGTCCCCTATTATAGATGGTCTTTAAATGCTCAAACTATCAACAGCCACGGATGATATGCAACAACTTGTTAAGGTCTAGGATTAGGGTAAGTGGGTGTGTTAGTTAAAAAGTTTGTTGATAGTAAGTTGAACATCTATAACCCTCTATAGGGAGACTCCAAATAAAGTATTACACAAAGAAAGAACATTTGGAATCATGTCAAAAGCTAACATAAAATAGGAGGCATATACTCTCATGAACACCTGTGCAAGAGGTTTGTTCTCAAACTCCTTCTCATGCTCAAAGAACGTGTCCAGGCCGTGTTGTTTCACGATGATCTCCGACTCATCAGAGAAGAGGACAGCATCCCCGTCAAAGGCAACTTTCAGCTGTGTGTCGGAAAGCTTGTTCTCCACATCTCCAGATGCAAACATGGTCGCTGCTGCAATGCCTATTTATAAAGACATTATAAAAAAGGGGCTTATACATGCTCATAAGTCTTAAAAATGCATTACAACGGTATCATATATGTAGGCTATATCATACCTATAAAAAGTGTTACCACAATGTACATCTACAGTTTTTTACTCTGTTACCAATTTAGCATCCATGCTAACCTAAACCAGTTTAATCCCTAGAGGACAAAGGAAAGCAGCATTTTCAACTACCCTCCTCAATGGCCTCCATGACTTTCTCTCCATCCTTGGAGAGGTACAGGTTGGTCAGATAGGCCTTCAGATAGCCAATGGGGCTTTGCCCTCCCGTCATACAGAACCTCTCAATGGTTAAATCTGTCAGGTAGAGTGAAAAACAAAAACGTATCAGAACCCCATACAAATGTGATGGTATCATCAGGCTGGTAGCCAAAGATTGCCACTAACATCCATGCAAAACATGCATACAACCACTAAAAACATATTTGGTCAAAAATACCCATCATTCAATGAAATGCAGCTCACAATAAGCGCGTCTTATAACCATAGAAATATAATTACTCCAATTACTGGTCATTGTATTTCTCTGCTTATAGCACTGTAGTAGGCATGGCTGAGCGTGTCGACCACGAACCGTAGTGGTTGATGCTGTTGATGAGGCGCACTCCGACCTGGGCGTGGTTATTAGTCATCAGGACGATGTCAAACAGCTCTTCGCTGTCGGGGTAGAGCTGCCTCAGCCGTGCGTTCACAGACATCAGAGCCTGCAGGGTGTGCACAAATGCACTGATAAATGCACAGGGGCGGACTGGGACAAGAATTCAGCCCTGGCATTATCCACATCGCTGCGTACACCACCATCCCTCCCACCATCATGATACCACCAACCATTGATGCACCCTTCACCCTGACCCTACACACAGGCAGTAGTGCTGACATAACATTGGCAGTAAAGTACAGCATTTCTCAACCATTTTCTGTACCAGTGATTGGCGAGACATGGTCCTCTTTTTTAACCAGCTCATGTTTAAAACAAATATGTAAAAACACCACTGGAGACAACTCACCACTATAACTGTGCCTCTTCTCTAACCATTTTGTTTGTCTCAGCATCTTCGCTGGTGTCACTCTGTGCTGCTTTTGTTCTGTTCTGTCTGCTTAAACATTCCACGTTATAAAAGCCAAGCTAGCAACTTAGCCTATATTGCTAATTAGTGCCCGTCATATATATGTTCTCCTGAATCAACACATACCTTCAAATGTTATTGGCCGCATAGACATTTTGCAGATGTTATCGTGTGTGTAGCGAAATGATGTTTCTAGCGCCAACAGTGCAGTAGTGATATTAATAATAGCGAACAATACAAAAAAAACACACAAATCCCCTAAATAAAAATAAAGGAATTTAATATAGAGTTATTAGATAGACGGAATATACATATAAAGAAAACGTCCTCTCACTGTCAACTGCGTTTATTTTCAGCAAACTTAGCATGTGTAAATATTTGCATGAACATAACAAGAGTCAACAACTGAGACAAACTGAACAAGTTCCACAGACATGTGACTAGCAGATATGGAATGTGTCCCTGAAAAAAAGGGGGGTCAAAATCAAAAGTAACAGTCAGTATCTGGTGTGGCCACCAGCTGCATTAAGTACTGCGGTGCATCTCCTCCTCATGGACTGCACCAGATTTGCCAGTTCTTGCTGTGAGATGTTACCCCACTCTTCCACAAGGCACTTGCAAGTTCCCGGACATTTCTGAGGGGGGATGGCCCTAGCCCTCACCCTCCGATTGATAGATTAATTATTAATGACTAATTATTACACCCTGAAACTGTGTATAATGTGTTAGAAATGTGTGAGTGTAGGACCAGTAAAGGCTATGGCATTGAGCCACTATTTAGCAATGTGAGTAAGAGTTAGGCCAGACAACAAAGACAACTGAGAAACTAAGATAAAGAGGCCTCCCAATTTAGGGAGGGGAGAAACTGTTATGAAAACATGGTGCAGAATATTGTGAGAACGGCAATAACTGAGTAAAGCAGGGAGTAGGATATGTGTGTGTGTGTGTGTGTGTGTGTGTGTATGCATGTGTGTATGCATGTGTGTGTGTGTGTGAACTGAAGGTCAGTAGAGCAGTTTTAGAGTGGAAAACTACAGCCCGCCTACAGAGGGAAGGGATTTCTTTTTGTATGAGTATAAAAGATGGACTCTGAAATTGTGATTGCAGAATTCTCAATGAATAAATATCTCTGACAATGCAGACCGGGACTCTGGCCGTTACTTAAATCCCAAAAGACTTACAACCTTTTGGGAGACGCACAGAGACACTAAAATAGTTTGTTAAATAATTCACATAACACCGATCCAACAGGTCCCAGACGTGCCCAATGGGATTGAGATCTGGGCTCTTCGCTGGCAATGGAAGAACACTGACATTCCTGTCTTGCAGGAAATCACGCACAGAACGAGCAGTATGGCTGGTGGCATTGTCATGCTGGAGGGTCATGTCAGGATGAGCCTGCAGAAAGGGTACCAAATGAGGGAGGAGGATGTCTTCCCTGTAACGCACAGCGTTGAGATTGCCTGCAATGACAACAAGCTCAGTCCGATGATGCTGTGACACACCGCCCCAGACCATGACGGACCCTCCACCTCCAAATTGATCCCGCTCCAGAGTACAGGCCTCGGTGTAACGCTCATTTCTTCGACGATAAACGCGAATCCGACCATCACCCCTGGTGAGACAAAACCGCGACTCGTCAGTGAAGAACTTTTAAAGTTTCTTCAAGTGCAGTTGCAAAAACCATCAAGTGCTATGATGCAACTGGCTCTCATGAGGACTGCCACAGGAATGGAAGACCCAGAGTTACCTCTGCTGGAGAGGATAAGTTCATTAGAGTTGCCAGCCTCAGAAATTGCAGCCCAAATAAATGCTTCACAGAGTTCAAGTAACAGACACATCAACATCAACTGTTCAGAGGAGACTGTGTGAATCAGGCCTTCATGGCCCATCTGGTTTGGGCTTAGTGGGACTATCATTTGTTTTTCAACAGGACAATGACCCAACACACCTCCAGGCTGTGTAAGGGATATTTTTACCAAGAAGGAGAGTGATGAGTGCTGCATCAGATTACCTGGCCTCCACAAACCCCCGACCTCAACCCAATTGAGCTGGTTTGGGATGAGTCGGACGGCAGAGTGAAGGAAAAGCAGCCAACAAGTGCTCAGCATGTGTGAACTCCTTCAAGACTGTTGGAAAAGCATTCCAGGTGAAGCTAGTTGAGAGAATGCCAAGAGTGGGCAAAGCAGTCATCAAGGCAAAGGGTGGCTATTTGAAGAATCTCAAATATATTTTGATTTGTTTAACACTTATTTGGTTACTACATGATTCCATACGTGTCATTTCATAATTTTGATGTCTTCACTATTATTCTACAATGTAGAAAATAGTAAAAATTAAGAAAAACCCTTGAATGAGTAGGTGCTCTAAAACTTTTCACCGGTAGTGTACATGTTGGTCTCTGCAGCAAATGAGACCAAATGTTCTTCTCTAAAGATATAAAAAACACTTGTGTGTGTGAAATGTGAACACATTTTATGACATACATTCTTACAAAAACTAGATACTTAATTCTGTAATTAACAACTGGAATATTATGAATATTGCATTAAAGTATTCTCCTTATGAACGAGAACATCAGGTGACATTGTAAAACTTGTTTTATTCTAGCAAAAATCCCTGAAGTGAGTACTACTACATTTTTATTACAGTATATTCTGATAAAGGCACTTTTAATACAAAATCCAGCACAAAACAAAACCTACCGCTGATGACAGGGTTGTGCGCAACTAACTATTTGCATAATGTATGATACCTTCCCACCCCTAGGAGGCTCACTACTTTGTGTCTTTGGCAGGCTGCTCACTAAGTTTCTCCTTGTGGTACTTCTGTCCAATCCCATAAGGCACGTGTGCCGCGATAGTACCCAGCTCCTTGGCCCCCTCGATGTGGAACATCTGGTCATCAAAGAAGATGTGGGGACGGATCTTCTGCAGGAGGGGCCCTTTAGGGGCCCCGGCTAGGAACAGGGCCTCGTCGATCTCCAGGCCCCAGCTCCTGAGGGTCTTGAGGACGCGGGCCCCTGAGCTGGCTGCGCTGCGGGATGTTACTAGGTAGGTACGAATGGGGCAGGTCATACGCTCGTTCTTGGCGTAGAACTTCCTCTGGAGCTTACCAAGCGCCTCCAGGAAACACTTTAAGGGACCCTGAGTGAATGAGACATAGGGTTAGCATAGTATTATTACATTTTTTATTAAAGCAAATACATCAATGGGTTCCAGTTTATTTGGATAGTCCCCTATTATAGATGGTCTTTAAATGCTCAAACTATCAACAGCCACGGATGATATGCAACAACTTGTTAAGGATTAGGGTAAGTGGGTGTGTTAGTTAAAAAGTTTGTTGATAGTAAGTTGAACATCTATAACCCTCTATAGGGAGACTCCAAATAAAGTATTACCCAAAGAAAGAACATTTGGAATCATGTCAAAAGCTAACATAAAATAGGAGGCATATACTCTCATGAACACCTGTGCAAGAGGTTTGTTCTCAAACTCCTTCTCATGCTCAAAGAACGTGTCCAGGCCGTGTTGTTTCACGATGATCTCCGACTCATCAGAGAAGAGGACAGCATCCCCGTCAAAGGCAACTTTCAGCTGTGTGTCGGAAAGCTTGTTCTCCACATCTCCAGATGCAAACATGGTCGCTGCTGCAATGCCTATTTATAAAGACATTATAAAAAAGGGGCTTATACATGCTCATAAGTCTTAAAAATGCATTACAACGGTATCATATATGTAGGCTATATCATACCTATAAAAAGTGTTACCACAATGTACATCTACAGTTTTTTACTCTGTTACCAATTTAGCATCCATGCTAACCTAAACCAGTTTAATCCCTAGAGGACAAAGGAAAGCAGCATTTTCAACTACCCTCCTCAATGGCCTCCATGACTTTCTCTCCATCCTTGGAGAGGTACAGGTTGGTCAGATAGGCCTTCAGATAGCCAATGGGGCTTTGCCCTCCCGTCATACAGAACCTCTCAATGGTTAAATCTGTCAGGTAGAGTGAAAAACAAAAACGTATCAGAACCCCATACAAATGTGATGGTATCATCAGGCTGGTAGCCAAAGATTGCCACTAACATCCATGCAAAACATGCATACAACCACTAAAAACATATTTGGTCAAAAATACCCATCATTCAATGAAATGCAGCTCACAATAAGCGCGTCTTATAACCATAGAAATATAATTACTCCAATTACTGGTCATTGTATTTCTCTGCTTATAGCACTGTAGTAGGCATGGCTGAGCGTGTCGACCACGAACCGTAGTGGTTGATGCTGTTGATGAGGCGCACTCCGACCTGGGCGTGGTTATTAGTCATCAGGACGATGTCAAACAGCTCTTCGCTGTCGGGGTAGAGCTGCCTCAGCCGTGCGTTCACAGACATCAGAGCCTGCAGGGTGTGCACAAATGCACTGATAAATGCACAGGGGCGGACTGGGACAAGAATTCAGCCCTGGCATTATCCACATCGCTGCGTACACCACCATCCCTCCCACCATCATGATACCACCAACCATAGATGCACCCTTCACCCTGACCCTACACACAGGCAGTAGTGCTGACATAACATTGGCAGTAAAGTACAGCATTTCTCAACCATTTTCTGTACCAGTGATTGGCGAGACATGGTCCTCTTTTTTTAACCAGCTCATGTTTAAAACAAATACGTAAAAACACCACTGGAGACAACTCACCACTATAACTGTGCCTCTTCTCTAACCATTTTGTTTGTCTCAGCACCTTCGCTGGTGTCACTCAGTGCTGCTTTTGTTCTGTTCTGTCTGCTTAAACATTCCACGTTATAAAAGCCAAGCTAGCAACTTAGCCTATATTGCTAATTAGTGCCCGTCATATATATGTTCTCCTGAATCAACACATACCTTCAAATGTTATTGGCCGCATAGACATTTTGCAGATGTTATCGTGGGTGTAGCGAAATGATGTTTCTAGCGCCAACAGTGCAGTAGTGATATTAATAATAGCGAACAATACAAAAAACCACACAAATCCCCTAAATAAAAATAAAGGAATTTAATATAGAGTTATTAGATAGACGGAATATACATATAAAGAAAACGTCCTCTCATTGTCAACTGCGTTTATTTTCAGCAAACTTAACATGTGTAAATATTTGCATGAACATAACAAGATTCAACAACTGAGACAAACTGAACAAGTTCCACAGACATGTGACTAGCAGAAATGGAATAATGTGTCCCTGAACAAAAGGGGGGTCAAAATCAAAAGTAACAGTCTGGTGTGGCCACCAGCTGCATTAAGTACTGCGGTGCATCTCCTCCTCATGGACTGCACCAGATTTGCCAGTTCATGCTGTGAGATGTTACCCCACTCTTCCACAAGGCACCTGCAAGTTCCCGGACATTTCTGAGGGGGGATGGCCCTAGCACTCACCCTCTGATCCAACAGGTCCCAGACGTGCTCAATGGGTTTGAGATCTGGGCTCTTCGTTGGCAATGGAAGAACACTGACATTCCTGTCTTGCAGGAAATCACGAGCAGTATGGCTGGTGGCATTGTCATGCTGGAGGGTCATGTCAGGATGAGCCTGCAGAAAGGGTACCACATGAGGGAGGAGGATGTCTTCCCTGTAACGCACAGCGTTGAGATTGCCTGCAATGACAACAAGCTCATTCCGACGATGCTGTGACACACCGCCCCAGACCATGACGAACCCTCCACCTCCAAATTGATCCCGCTCCAGAGTACAGGCCTCGGTGTAACGCTCATTCCTTCGACGATAAACGCGAATCCGACCATCACCCCTGGTGAGACAAAACCGCGACTCGTCAGTGAAGAGCACTTTTTGCCAGTCCCGACGGTGGGTTTGTGCCCATAGGCGACGTTGTTGCCGGTGATGTCTGGTGAGGACCTGCCTTACAACAGGCCTACAAGCCCTCAGTCCAGCCTCTCTCAGCCTATTGCGGAAAGTCTGAGCACTGATGGAGGGATTGTGCGTTCCTGGTGTAACTCGGGCAGTTGTTGTTGCCATCCTGTACCTGTCCCGCAGGTGTGATGTTCGGATGTACCGATCCTGTGCAGGTGTTGTTACACGTGGTCTGCCACTGCGAGGACGATCAGCTGTCTGTCCTGTCTCCCTGTAGCGCCGTCTTAGGCGTCTCACAGTACGGACATTGCAATGTATTGCCCTGGCCACATCGGCAGTCCTCATGCCTCCTTGCAGCATGTCTAAGGCACGTTCACGCAGATGAGCAGGTCAGTAGAAAGGCCTCTTTAGTGTCCTAAGTTTTCATAACTGTGACCTTAATTGCCTACCGTCTGTAAGCTGTTAGTGTCTTAACGACCGTTCCACACGTGCATGTTCATTAATTGTTTATGGTTCATTGAACAAGCATGCGAAACAGTGTTTAAACCCTTTACAATTGAGATCTGTGAAGTTATTTGGATTTTTACAAATTATCTTTGAAAGACAGGGTCCTGAAAAAGGGACATTTCTTGTTTTGCTGAGTTTATATGATGGTGTGTATAGACATAATGGAAAATGTATGAATAGAAAAGGTGTGTACAGCAGTAGTTATATAGGATGAGCCTTGACTAGAATACAGCATACACACAAAGTAGGTAAAACAGTATGTAAATATTATTAAAGTGACCAGTGTTCAATGACTATGTACATAGGGCAGCAGTCTCTAGGTCAATTACTATTACAGGGCTCCAGGCTAACATTTTCCCCTGGTGTCACTGGTGCTACTAACTTTTACAGTTGTTGGCACCAGCCCCCCAAATTATGAGTAATCATTTTATGAAGTCATTCATAGTGCTTTATTAAGAAGTGTAATAAATAGACAGACTAAGTTGTTTCATCTAACACGTACAAGCAGGAATGCATGACTCAATACATTTAACCTAACCCAGTGATTGTCATGAATTATGGGATGACAATTAAGACTATATTTGCTATATTTTACTGTCAAAATAGGACTCCAGAATTTTTTTGTTCAATAGAGATACATCTTTATGTGCACCTCAAATATCATTAGGCTAATTAATTTGGGGTACAACACGAGGAAGTGGAAACTCAAAACACATTAACTAGATCGATAACTCTAAATATAATACCCACTGCTAGTAGCCATGTATTCAACCAACAGTACATTTTATGTCCTAAAAACATGTTGCAGTTGTAGGCTACTACCCATGAGACCTATCGGCCTATACCCTCGCAAAGGCCGGTGTGCATTTCGCCGCGCGCCGCTCCATATCTCAAAGCCATATCAAATATCTTGGTTGTAAAACTATTGAGCTGACTATTGAGAAAGCTGAGGCCCTCCACTCTTCAAACGGGACAAAGAGACTAAACTTCCAAAGCGGTGATTTCCCGCAATTGCATTTTGAAATGTTAAACGATTAGACCACATTTCTCTCTCAAGCGCATGGGGGAAGAGGAGAGTGGCTTGCTCATTACAGCAGCAGGTCCCTGTGAAACAGGCACAGGGTCAGGGTGCTCAGTTTCATTACAGGAATCGTGAGGCTAATGCACTTTACTGTTTGTCCAAATCATGGTTTTAGCTGCCCAAAAAAATATGACAAAGTGGAATGTGCTCCAAGTTTATAAGCAGTGACACCCATCCTTTCAGTTTTTTACAATCCATGATGTTGTCTGTCTAACTGATGACAGTGTCAGAACAAGTATCTTTGCTGAAGCCCTGTTTCACTTTGAATATGAGTTTGCGTGACCTCAGCCTGAGAAAAACAGGCTGGCCCATCTTGGCAGGGGGGCTGGCCTTGCCCACTGATTAGCTAAAAGGCTCATTATAGATTAGTATAACAGCAATTGTGCAACAATCCACCCAACAGAAATCCACCCAACTATAAATGTTATTACAAGAGGTCTTCCCTCGAGTTAAACATTTGTCATTCAGCTATTGATTCAAACATGGTCTAATGGTCATATAATTTTGACTCCTGTGGCTGCATACCATTATAGTAGAAGAACCAGATTAACCTGCCACAATGGCATCCATGCGTAGATGGTAACAGTGGTAAACAACATTGGCTATTGTAATTCTGAGCAAAAACCTATTCTGGATGCATTACACACATTTCAGCTAGGCCTAAAGACAATGGCAATATTGAGTGAGGTTTCTCCTTCACCTACAATAAGGAATGTATATATAGTTGTAAGGCAATCCCAGCCCATTCATAGACACTAATAACCTTTAGTGCCTATTGACAATAGTATCTTCTGGCTGTGGGAGTTGTTTACAGCCCTGATGCTAGCTCTAAACGTTAGCACGGATCGCTTGCGGTACGGCTTTGGAAACAAAGAACGTATATTTCATATCAGCAAGAATTATTATTATTATAAAAATGTTAAGGTTAAATTCCTAAAACACCTTTATAGGGTTAAGACTCCCCCACATGGACATATTTCCATTTTACAGAGCTTGTTTACAGACAACAGACGGAAGACAGAGTCGATTACCCGTGCTAATTAGCTATCTGCGTCTCCGAGGACGCCGCAAACGTGTTGTCACTGAAAAATACTGTTGGCTGCAACTGTTTTAAAACATTGTACAGCAGAGGAGGACAGGAAATACCATCCAACTCAGTGAATTTCAGAAATGTTTCAATAGTGTGTTTTTTTTTTTTAGTTATCAATTTTAGATACAGTAAATATATTCACATCACCAAATAACTGATTAAAATACTGTTTTGCATTGAAGGACTTTTGTGGGCAGATCTGAAAAAGCCTGTGCGAGCAAGGATGCCTACAAACCTGACTCAGTTACACCAGTTCTGTCAGGAGGAATGGGCCAAAATTCACCCAATTTATTGTGGGAAGCTTGTGGAAGGCTACCCGAAACGTTTGACCCAAGTTAAACTATTTAAAGGCAATGCTACCAAATACTAATTGAGTGTATGTAAACTTCTCTACTATTATTCTGTCATTTCACATTTTTAAAATAAAGTGCTGATCCTAACTGACCTAAAACAGGGAATTTTTACTAGGATTAAATGTCAGGAATTGTGAAAAACTGAGTTTAAATATATTTGGCTAAGGTGTATGTAAAACTTCCGACTTCAACTGTACCTGTTGTGTTGATGTTTAGGATGAGGTGGGTGTAATTCTTTGTGTGCTCTAGGGCAACAGTGTCTAGATAGAATTTGTATTTGTTGTCTTGGCTACTGGACCTTTTTTGGAACACCATTATTTTTGTCTTACTGAGATTCACTGCTGCTTTAGGCCCTCTTTGGTTGGGGACAGAAGTACCAGATCATCTGCAAACAGTAGACATTTGATTTCTGAGTCCAGTTTGTCAATAATGGTGTATACGTGGTTTGTCGTACAGTATTTTGGTAAGAAGACAATTTTACATTTTCTCAGGACATTGATTCCACTGAGGAAATGTTAGAGTCTGCTGTTGATGATACTGCAGAGGATTCTTCAGAGATTGCTGCTAACGCATATTCTACAGAAATTATTGGGGTCACATTTTATGGGTTGGAGTGATCAAGCCTTGGTTCCAAATATTAGGGAAGATGCCAGAGCTGAGGGTAATATTGAAGAGTTTAAGAGTAGCCAACTTGAATTTGTGGTCCATATATTTTATCATTTTGTTTAGGACACCATCAACACCACAGCCCTTTTTGGGTTGGGGTGGGGGGGGTTGTATTTTGTCCTGTAGCTCATCCAATGTAATTGGAGAATCCAGTGGGTTCTGGTAGTCTTTAATAACTTATTCTAAGTTTAGTAAATGATCATGTATATGTTTTTGCACTTGGTTCTTTGTTATATGGCCAAAAAGGTTGGAGAAGTGGTTTATCAATACATCTTCATATTGGATAGATAGCTCTTCATGTTGTTGTTTGTTTAGTGTGTTCCAATTTTCCCAGAAGTGATTTGATTCTATGGATTCTTCAATCACAATGAGCTGTTTTCTGTCATGCTGGTCCTTCTTTTTTCTTAGTGTATTTCTGTATTGTTTTAGTGTTTCACCATAGTGAAGGCGTAAGCTAAAGTTTTCTGGTTCTCTGTGTTTTTGGTTGGATAGGTTTCTCAATTTCTTTATTAGGTTTTTACATTCTTCATCAAACCATTTCTCATTGTTGTTAGTTGTCTTAGGTTTTCTGCCGGAATTTTAATTTAATATGTCAGCTGATAGGTCAAATATATTGTTCAGGCTTCCTACTGTTCCTAAGTTTACACCTTCACTATTGAAGGAAAACATTTTGTCTAGGAGTGATTGGATGTGTTGTTGGCCAATAGTTTTTTGGTAGGTTTCTACACTACCCTCCTTCCATCTATAGCATTTCTTAATAGTATGCAGTTCGTTCAGCTTCGATGCCTCATGGTTGATTATTGCTCCGTTCAAGTAGATTATGATTTTGCTGTGATCTGATAGGGGTGTCGGTGGGCTGACTGTGAATGCTCCGAGAGACTCTGGGTTGAGGTTGGTGATAAAGTAGTCTACAGTACTACTGCCAAGAGATGGGTTATAGGTATACCTACCGTAGGAGTCCCCTCGAAGCCTACCATTGACTATGTACATACCCAGTGTGAGACAGAGCTGCAGGAGTTGTGACCCGTTTTTGTTGGTTATGTTGACGTAGTTGTGTCTAGGGGGACATATGGGGAGGGGTGCTGTCACCTCCAGGTAGGTCTTTGTCCCCCTGTGTGCTGAGGGTGTCAGGTTCTTGTCCAGTTCTAGCATTTAGGTCACCACAGACTAGAACAGTGGCTTGCGAAAGTATTCACCCCCCTTGGCATTTTTCCTATTTTGTTGCCTTACAACCTGGAATTAAAATGGATTTTTGGGGGGTTTGTATAATTTGATTTACATAATATGTCTACCACTTTGAAGATGCAAAATATTTTTTTGGGGTGAAACAAACAAGAAATAAGACAAAAAAACACAAAACTTGAGTGTGCATAACTATTCACCCCCCCCCCCCCCAAAGTCAATACTTTGTAGAGCCACCTTTTGCAGCAATTACAGCTGCAAGTCTCTTGGGGTATGTCTCTATAAGCTTGGCACATCTAGCCACTGGGATTTTTGCCCATTCTTCTAGACAAAACTGCTCCAGCTCCTTCAAGTTGGATATGTTCCGCTGGTGTACAGCAATCTTTATACCACAGATTCTCAATTGGATTGAGGTCTGGGCTTTGACTAGGCCATTCTAAGACATTTAAATGTTTCCCCCTTAAACCACTCAAGTGTTGCTTTAGCAGTATGCTTAGGGTCATTGTCCTGCTGGAAGGTGAACCTCCGTCCCAGTCTCAAATCTCTGGAAGACTGAAACAGGTTTCCCTCAAGAATTTCCCTGTATTTAGCGCCATCCATCATTCCTTCAATTCTGACGAGTTTCCCAGTCCCTGCCGATGAAAAATATCCCCACAGCATGATGCTGCCACCACCATGCTTCACTGTGGGGATGGTGTTCTCGGGGTGATGAGAGGTGTTGGGTTTGCACCATACATAGCGTTTTCCTTGATGGCCAAAAAGCTCAATTTTAGTCTCATCTGACCAGAGTACCTTCTTCCATATGTTTGGGGAGTCTCCCACATGCCTTTTGGCGAACACCAAACGTGTTTGCTTATTTTTTTCTTTAAGCAATGGCTTTTTTCTGGCCACTCTTCCATAAAGCCCAGCTCTGTGGAGTGTACGGCTTAAAGTGGTCCTATGGACAGATACCCCAATCTCCACTGTGGAGCTTTGCAGCTCCTCCAGGGTTATCTTTGGTCTCTTTGTTGCCTCTCTGATTAATGCCCTCCTTGCCTGGTCCATGAGTTTTGGTGGGCGGCCCTCTCTTGGCAGGTTTGTTGTGGTGCCATATCCTTTCCATTTTTTAATAATGGATTTAATGGTGCTCCGTGGGATGTTCAAAGTTTCTGATATTTTTTTATAACCCAACCCTGATCTGTACTTCTCCACAACTTTGTCCCTGACCTGTTTGGAGAGCTCCTTGGTCTTCATGGTGCCGCTTGCTTGGTGGTGCCCCTTGCTTAGTGGTTTTGCAGACTCTGGGGCCTTTCAGAACAGGTGTATATATACACTGAAATCATGTGACAGATCATATGACACTTAGATTGCACACAGGTGGACTTTATTTAACTAATTATGTGACTTCTGAAGGTAATTGGTTGCACCAGATCTTATTTAGGGGCTTCATAGCAAAGTTATTTTATTCATTTCACTTCACCAATTTGGACTATTTTGTGTATGTCCATTACATGAAATCCAAATAAAATCCATTTAAATTACAGGCTGTAATTCAACAAAATAGGAAAAACGCCAAGGGGGATAAATACTTTTGCAAGGCACTGTACATGTCCCTGGGCCTGGAAATGATTGATCTCCCCCTCTAGGATGGAGAAGCTGTCTTCATTAAAGTATGGGGATTCTAGTGGGGGGATATAGGTACCACACAGGAGGACATTTATCTCTGTTGAGATAATTTCCTTTTGAATTTCTAGCCAAATGTAAAATGTTCCTGTTTTTATTTATTTTTATAGAGTGAGTTATACCAAATTAGCATACCCCCTGAGTCCCTTCCCTGTTTTACTCCTGGTAGTTTGGTGGATGGGACTACCAGCTCTCTGTAACCTAGAGGGCAACCAGTGGGTCCATCACCTCTATACCATGTTTCTTGTAGGATGACAATGTCTGTATTTCTGATTTATTTGGTAAAGTCCAGGTTCCTGATCTTTAGGCCAAAGGCAGATGACCTCAGGCCTTGGATACTCCAGGACGAGATAGTGAAGGATTTGTGTTCCATAAAGTGTCCAATGTTGTTAGTCGTGTGTTTTGGCCTCAGACCAGTAAGTGTGAGCAGAGCCTGCTGAGCATCTGATACATTCCATTATCTTGGGCTAGTGTAAGCGTGGGGGTTGGGCCTGTTTGCCTGCTCACAGCCTGGGCGTATGTGTGACTTTTATGTTGAGGCCCTCTTTGCGGGAGTGGGGGGCGTGGGGTGGGCAGGAGGGGCATAGGTCTGATCTGAGGGGGCATATATGGGATTTGGGCATGGTTGGTTTGGGGGGGTATTGATTGGTTGGGGTGGGGGTGTGGATGTGGGGGGGGGGGGGGGGGGGTCCCGCAGGTCTGTGGCTGGGTGACCCTAGTTGGTCCTCAGACAGAAGGTCTAAGGTCTCTCTCTCTCTCTGTCTGTCCTAATGACCACTCCACCACAGGCTGGTGTTATTTGGGAGCCAAACATTCTGAGCAACAAATATTGTGTGATAGATAAGATAAATCTCCAACCCTGAGACACAAAAGCAATCATCCTCACCACTGTATCCTCACACTCAAGAGCAGTTAATGATAATATTTTGTCAGCGAATTAATAGGAGATATGGGAACACTACTAGGACACTTTCCCTCTCATCTCTAGGGCTAAGTCATTCTTTTTTTCAGGTATGTGCCAAGTGCCAACCGCTTACTTTATTGAGATGTAAAACTGGGTAGGCTTATGCACAACATGCATAAGCCTACCCATGTCCACGTTCCACCTGTTGACGTGGCTTGCTGCCTACTGGCTTCGGCATTACCGGTACATTGATCTCTAACTTCAGCACCATGGACAGCTCCGTATATTTGTATTATGCATGGCCTACTACCTACATGACATAGGAAATACACTGAAATGTAAATTAAATTAGAATGCTTTTACTAACACTCACCACAGCTGCTTAAATCGCCTTTATAATAGGCTAATGCAACTCTTTGATCGCATTTGCAGACCAAGGCAAGATGAATTCATGACAGTAATTAAGTAGATTGGGAAGCATTCAAAACAGAATTGCCTCTATATAACAATAATCACTCTGATTTTTCTGTAAAATTGGCCTACTGTAGCGTACCTTTTTAACCAACTTGTGCGCTCATGGCCATTCGTGAAATAGTCACATTATGGTCATTTTGAACAGATCACCACCACTTGTGTCAAATAATAGTTTTACAAATTCTTCTCAAATTAGCCTATATGATGAAATTCATTGCTTCCATACTACAATAAAAATAACATAAAAAGCTACTGCTTTAAATACAAAGATCAGCTTATTTCAACATATACAAAGGAATCCGTTGACAATGTCTATGTCATATCAATACAATAAAGAGTAAATTATTCCATATCATTGCTGTGTTGTGGCCGGCTGTTTTAAGACTACTTGTTGCAGCAGATGAGGCATTCTTTTTAGCAAACCAATTTCTAATATCCATTTTGACCACGATGAACAAACAAGTTAAGGTAGCCTACTCTTGAACATGACATTCCGAACGATCACGAGGCTGTCTACATAACGCTCCACCCACTATTCATTTGAATCAGCAAAAAGAGACACACGCTTCATGATGCATTTATGATAGGTCTAAAACCCTGTCAGTCTTAATTACTTGAGCCATATTTAATTTAACAATAAAAAATAGAGGTAATTGAAACTTTAAATGGGCCAAATATCATATCATATCATAGCATGTTATAGCAACAACAACAAAAACATTAGTCATGCAAAATTTCATTCAACCATGTATTTTATTTACACAGGCAAGGAGGTGGAGCCGGCAGGGGATGTAGCTCAGTTGGTAGAGCATGGCGTTTGCAACGCC
The DNA here is from genome assembly GCF_964263955.1 of Coregonus lavaretus. NCBI lineage: Eukaryota > Metazoa > Chordata > Actinopteri > Salmoniformes > Salmonidae > Coregonus > Coregonus lavaretus. The sequence goes on from NW_028156594.1 coordinate 45,973, forward strand.
AGGGTTGTGTGTTCGATAAAATAATGTATGCGCTAACTGTAAGTCGCTCTGGATAAGAGCGTCTGCTAAATGACTAAAATGTAAATGTAAATGTATGGTAGGGCGAGCATGGCTCCCTAAGGCCCGCCCACAACGCCAGGCCTGCAGTAAAGTAATATATTTAAATATATGCACTATAATTGCATTTGATATTATGTTTATGAAATAGATAAATGAAATATCTTTTTTTATATATTTGGGAAATATATGTATAAATAATACAGCCACCTGTATAGTATGTAACATAGAGAAATGCACAAGCGATGGACTTGTAAAGGATGCCAGAAAACATATCAAAGCTATGTGAACATACAGAGTCTTTTAATAACTTTTTTATGCTTTTTTTTGTCTTTTAAAAATGCTGAAATATCAAATGATCCCTCCTGGAAAATGACCTGTGAGACAAAAATAAATAGCTTAAACATCACTGCTACTTCAGCCAGGTGTTGCTGTAAAGTAAAGCTAACTCAATTAATACATTGCGGAAGGATTGTTCAGTGTCAAACCTCAATAGGATAGAGTGCCTTGGGCAAGTTTCTGCCTTTAAACATCGAATGGCACAGCCATTGGTGCCATGAGTGTTGTGTGCTGGGCAGGGAGCGATCCAGGTCCCTGGTATGGAGGCGTTGTGGTGATCCCACCAGGGTTCAATAGCTTGGGATACCTGCCCCCTAGACCTGCTGTTAGAAGGAAAGGTGTTAGCAGGAGATCATCAGAGAGGGCTATCATTGGCTGGTATAGTCTTGGAGTTAAACCTCATGTAGTCTAAAGCACTATTCACCTGCTTTCATGGAGTAAGGATTCACTCCTTTGGGGAGACTAGAGTTCCCTAGATACATCCCCATCGGGGGAGGAGGTAGAACAGGCTTATTCTGGAAAACATATCAACAAATTTGCAAATGTATTAGTAACATTCTTACAGTTGAAATACAATGGTCATCCACTGCTTTACTGACGTGAATTAAAGTGAATACCTCAGCCTTGGGCATGGGACTTGTGTCAACCCATCAATGTGAATCAAGCCACTGAGAAATAGATGAATCCACTAGAGTGTCTCTATATAGAATATACATAACAGGTTACTTACAGAACTAGGCTTGTCATCTGGTATCCTTGTCATCTGAGGAACATCTTTCTTTTCACTGAAGAACCAGCTGAGCCAGCCTCCACTGTTTGGTGTTTTCTGTACTGGGGGTGCTGGGGGCTGAGGTTCAGCCGCCAGCCAGCTGCCAGTCTGGCTCTGAGGGTTGGCCTCGGAGTGTTCCGGCTTGGTGATGGTCATTAAAGCAGGATCCGCCACATATCTACTCCGGATATCTGTGACAAGTGGGAGAAGTCAAGCCACTCTGCTCATCACAGTACAGAACAATCACTAGCTGACAGTGTGTCTTGAAATGATACTTTGTTACAACCCAAACACAACCAGACTACAGGCACATGGATTCCTAGAGTTAAATCTGTTTCACGTAGACATTTAGACAACACACTCATAAGATAAGGCTTTTCTTATTACCTTTTCTCCTGGCATAGAAATGTCCACAACGTGGAGCATTCACTCCAGCATCCCAGGATCCCACTATGGGGATGATGGGAGGTGAAGGTGGTCCATGCCATTCCATCTGTTCCATTCCATTGGTTTGTGTTGGGATGATGCCTTGTTGGAATGATTGGTTCTTGTTGGGATCCTCCCTCTGGATGATGCCTGTCGGGAGGATCCCCTCCCTCTGCACAGGGATGATGTTTGTCGGTTGGATCCCCTCCCTTTCAGGTACCACAGGCATGTCATCAAGGAGCTATCCAGTGCAGGTGGAGTATAGGAGTTACAAAGACATTAGAATTACCGTTATCATTCCAGCCATCATCATTAATCATCATGATTACACATGACTCATCCTACTCTTGCTGAGACTAATCTACTACCTGAGAGAGGGCACTCTGCAACTCAATAAACTTCCCCTGCATGGAATTCAGCTGCCCCTGCATGTGGTCCATTGACTGCTGCAAGTTGTTCACCTGGTTCTGGGCCCACTGCATCTCATCCTTAGCAGTCATCAGGACGTTTATCAGACTGAGATAAAGAGATTTCACACCATGCCCATTGGACCATCTTTAGGATTCTTTGTCCCCCAATTCCCATTTCTTTAAGAATGCACCTCTGTGCAGATGTTACATTGTGTTACATAGAAAACCCTTACCCTGACATGGGCTCATGGACCAATGGGATCATTGGTATGTCTCCCTGCTCCTGGTTCACTAAAGAAAGAATGCAAGGAAGATTAGAGGACAAAGCCTTGGTTCAGCAATGACACATTCTGCACACCATGACTATTGGACTGTACAAATGAAGTCAATCCTTGCTCCATTGGTAGTCGTTCATAGGGGACTTTTGGGAAAGTTACCAGAATTATGCAACCTTACATCAGCCCAATCAGTGCTTACCTCCAGGAGAGTTATCCATGGTTAGCTTTCTCAGATAAAGACAATCCTTGTGAAGTGCACTCCGTCTGGGTCAACAATACAATGATACACAGCCTTCAGGCAACTTTTTGTCTTGTGCCTGAATGATGGATCCACAGAACTAGAATGAGATTCAATTTCTATGGATGGAAAAGCAGCGGTATTGCTCAGTGTTATGACATATTATTGAGTCATAATCATGACTACATAACTAATAGTTAATATAGGTTAACAACGTCATAGCAACCAGAGACTTCTATTGATTGTGACATAATCAATACATAGTTCCATATAATTCCATATCATGTTGAATTGAGATTGAATAAGTAATATGTAGGCTACAATCCTATGAGGATTATTATGTCCAATGATAGAATCATGACACAAGAAACCACAGGGCCTAATGTAACACTAACATTTGCACTGCTGAAAAGTAAAGCCATTCTAAAATCCACTGAAACTCAATACATATAGCTTTTATATATGCACAGAACCATATTTGTTACACTATTTTGTAAGGAAATAGAAGTCTATAGTAGAGTCCTTGATGAACATCTGCTTTCAACTCTGTCTTATAGGCCAATGTCTTATAAAAACGTTATCACTAAACAACTAAATAAGTGCCTCTATAAATAGACCTACAATAAGTTACAGTGAGTTGATAGTCATTTGGTTGAATTACAGTATTTTAGGCCCCTCCCAGATTTCGGTTGGTGACCTGGATAATGTTGCTGCTGTGGGATTCATCCTGCTCCTTCTCGTAAGGAACGGGGCCAGCTGACCACAATACATGTCATTATCATATCACAGTTTCCTGTTGGCAAGAAGCAGCCGTATCACTGTGTGTGTGTCAGTCCTATGTAACACAGCCTAAAGATGTTCCACATGCTAGCCCCCTGGAAGCACGATACAGTCAAGTGCTGCTGCTGCTGTTGACATCCCTGTAGACACCAAAACAACCCCATCCCATCCTGACACACACTTATCACCAACAGATAATGTTCATGCAAACCCTACCTCTTCAAAGATGATCCTAAATAAACCCCACATAGCCACACGCTCCAATCCGTCTCCTATCATTGAGAACCCCCCTTACCTTCTGTTTTCATCCACAGACATTATAATGCTCACCTTCTGCTTCTTCTTGATGTTCTTGGCCTTGAACTCATTCTGGAAAACACAAACACATACAGGTCAATCCCAGACATCTACAGTAGTAGAGCAACAACCACAATCAACCATCTGTTGCATAGGTAAGTACATATTGGTAGTGGATGAGGTGAATTACCTATTTTACAAAGTACAATGGTTTGAGAATTTACAGAATTAACACCATGATCCCCACCTTCACACAAGCAAACACCCACGTACAGCTAATTATAGTGCCTGTGTGATGAGGATGAGGTGTATCTCATATAACGCAGTGGGGGTACTTTGTGCCTCTAATCCTTTGTTATGAATAGTGTCTTAAACAAGCAGTGGCTACTCAGTCCTCCTAGTGTCAGCACCCAGAGTATCCATGGCAACTGCAGACTGGGCCCAGCTCATGGAGATGCAGTCCGTTGCCCAACAGGCAGAAAGATACCTCATGTACACTAAATAGTGAGAATGACAGTGCTCTCCTGTGGGGCGTACCTGCAAGTGCATAGAAGAGAGGCTTTTGATCAACTCTGGTTCAGAAGAGCAAGGCTGATTTATGGAAGATTTTACTCCAGGATCTGAATGAGTTTCCTACATTTGATTGTTATAGTTCACTTGAGAGCATAAAATGCTAACGCAAAGGCCAATGTAGACATCACAAAACAGTGAACAAAACAATTCAGCCATTTTGTAGCCAGCAGCCCCATCTATTGGTGAGATTTGATAATACATAAAAACAAAATCAACCGTTCAATTCTGTTTCGAACCTTTTTCAACCTCCCTGCAACCGTACTGCTAGATGCACACGATAAACCCTTTATTCTCAGTTAAACGTTTACAAAAAGACAGACTTGATCTTCTTAAATATAGAAATTAGAGTTTAAAAAGAAAAACACTACATGTGCAACATGAGACTGTCCTTTCGCATTATGTATATTCAACTTTAAACTGTAAGCGTAACGCCGGACGTGTAACATTTTACAAGTGGAACAGCAGATATGGTCAACTAGCTTGCTTGATATTTTGATATAGCTTTAAGAGCAAGGTGAGCTTTATTGCGTTTAAAAAGTAATTTTTTTATGGAATAAGAAAACCGAATATATTAGAACAGGGTTCTTCAATTCCGGTCTGTTTTTCATCCTCTCCTTCTAATCAGGGGCTAATTCAGACCTGGGACACCAGGTGAGTGCAATTAACTACCAGGTAGAAATAAAAAAACAGAAGTGTTTCGGCCCTCCAGGACCGGAATTGAAGAACCCTTTATTAGAACAATGAATGGATAGTAAAAAGTGGAATAGATATTAAGTGTAAATAAATGTAATAAAGCCTATTTTATATGGTAGCCTAAGCATGAAAACCAAAACGCATCACTTTCATATCAATTAGCGTTCTACCTTGTAAATGCTCCCTTTCATACCTTCACTATGCACATATCCTTGCCGTTCCTCTATGCAAAGGATTTCAAAGCTATGATAAACCGCAATTCCATGACATGCATTGGCCGAAGTCTAGATGCAGGAGTGTTGAGACTATACAGGTCAAAATAATGGAAACACCAAAATAAAATGTCTTAATAGCGCGTTGGGCCACCACGAGCCAGAACAGCTTCAATGCACCTTGGCATAGATTCTACACGTGTCTGGAACTCTATTGGAGGGACGCGACACCCTTCTTCCACGATAAATTCCATCGTTTGGTGTTTTGTTGATGGTGGTGGAAAACTCGTCTCAGGCGCCGCTCCAGAATCTCCCATAAGTGTCCAATTGGGTGGAAATCTGGTGACTGAGACGGCCATCGCAAATGGTTTACATAGTTGTCATGCTTAACAAACCATTCAGTGCCTGATTTCAATATACGTTGTATCCCTCATTTACTCATCTGCTTCCATTATTTTGGCAGTTAACTGTAAAATACACTACTGGTCAAAAGTTTTAGAACACCTACTAATTCAAGGGATTTACTATTTTCTACATTGTAGAATAATGGTGAAGACATCAAAATTATGAAATAACACATATGGAATCATGTAGTAACCAAAAAAGTGTTAAACAAATCAAAATATATTTTATATTTGAGATTCTTCAAATAGCCACCCTTTGCCTTGAAGACAGCTTTGCACACTCTTGGCATTCTCTCAACCAGCTTCATGAGGTAGTCACCTGGAAAGCATTTTAATTAACAGGTGTGCTTTCTTAAAAGTTAATTAGTGGAATTTCTTTCCTTCTTAATGTGTTTGAGCCAATCAGTTGTGTTGTGACAAGGTATCTATACAGAAGATAGCCCTATTTGGTAAAAGACCAAGTCCATATTATGGCAAGAACAGCTCAATTATGCAAAGAGAAACGACAGTCCATCATTACTTTAAGACATGAAGGTCAGTCAATATGGAACATTTCAAGAACTTTTAAAGTTTCTTCAAGTGCAGTCGCAAAAACCATCAAGTGCTATGATGGCTCTCATGAGGACTGCCACAGGAATGGAAGACCCAGAGTTACCTCTGCTGTAGAGGATAAGTTCATTAGAGTTGCCAGCCTCAGAAATTGCAGCCCAAATAAATGCTTCACAGAGTTCAAGTAACAGACACATCAACTGTTCAGAGGAGACTGTGTGAATCAGGCCTTCATGGCCCATCTGGTTTGTGCTTAGTGGGACTATCATTTGTTTTACAACAGGACAATGACCCAACACACCTCCGGGCTGTATAAGGGCTATTTAACCAAGAAGGAGAGTGATGGAGTGCAGCATCAGAAGACCTGGCCTCCACAATCCCCCAACCTCAACCCAATTGAGCTGGTTTGGGATGAGTTGGACCACAGAGTGAAGGAAAAGCAGCCAACAAGTGCTCAGCATGTGTGAACTCCTTCAAGACTGTTGGAAAAGCATTCCAGGTGAAGCTAGTTGAGAGAATGCCAAGAGTGTGCAAAGCAGTCATCAAGGCAAAGGGTGGCTATTTGAAGAATCTCAAATATATTTTGATTTTGATACTTTTTTGGTTACTACATGATTCCATACGTGTTATTTCATAATTTTGATGTCTTCACTATTATTCTACAATGTAGAAAATAGTAAAAATTAAGAAAAACCCTTGAATGAGTAGGTGCTCTAAAACTTTTCACAGGTAGTGTACATGTTGGTCTCTGCAGCAAATGAGACCAAATGTTCTTCTCTAAAGATATAAAAAACACTTGTGTGTGTGAAATGTGAACACATACATTCTTGCAAAAACTAGATAGATAATTCTGTAATTAACAACTGGAATATGATGAATATTGCATTAAAGTATTCTCCTTATGAACGAGAACATCAGGTGACATTGTAAAACTTGTTTTATTCTAGCAAAAATCCCTGAAGTGAGTACTACTACATTTTTATTACAGTATATTCTGATAAAGGCACTTTTAATACAAAATCCAGCACAAAACAAAACCTACCGCTGATGACAGGGTTGTGCGCAACTAACTATTTGCATAATGTATGATACCTTCCCACCCCTAGGAGGCTCACTACTTTGTGTCTTTGGCAGGCTGCTCACTAAGTTTCTCCTTGTGGTACTTCTGTCCAATCCCATAAGGCACGTGTGCCGCGATAGTACCCAGCTCCTTGGCCCCCTCGATGTGGAACATCTGGTCATCAAAGAAGATGTGGGGACGGATCTTCTGCAGGAGGGGCCCTTTAGGGGCCCCGGCTAGGAACAGGGCCTCGTCGATCTCCAGGCCCCAGCTCCTGAGGGTCTTGAGGACGCGGGCCCCTGAGCTGGCTGCGCTGCGGGATGTTACTAGGTAGGTACGAATGGGGCAGGTCATACGCTCGTTCTTGGCGTAGAACTTCCTCTGGAGCTTACCAAGCGCCTCCAGGAAACACTTTAAGGGACCCTGAGTGAATGAGACATAGGGTTAGCATAGTATTATTACATTTTTTATTAAAGCAAATACATCAATGGGTTCCAGTTTATTTGGATAGTCCCCTATTATAGATGGTCTTTAAATGCTCAAACTATCAACAGCCACGGATGATATGCAACAACTTGTTAAGGATTAGGGTAAGTGGGTGTGTTAGTTAAAAAGTTTGTTGATAGTAAGTTGAACATCTATAACCCTCTATAGGGAGACTCCAAATAAAGTATTACCCAAAGAAAGAACATTTGGAATCATGTCAAAAGCTAACATAAAATAGGAGGCATATACTCTCATGAACACCTGTGCAAGAGGTTTGTTCTCAAACTCCTTCTCATGCTCAAAGAACGTGTCCAGGCCGTGTTGTTTCACGATGATCTCCGACTCATCAGAGAAGAGGACAGCATCCCCGTCAAAGGCAACTTTCAGCTGTGTGTCGGAAAGCTTGTTCTCCACATCTCCAGATGCAAACATGGTCGCTGCTGCAATGCCTATTTATAAAGACATTATAAAAAAGGGGCTTATACATGCTCATAAGTCTTAAAAATGCATTACAACGGTATCATATATGTAGGCTATATCATACCTATAAAAAGTGTTACCACAATGTACATCTACAGTTTTTTACTCTGTTACCAATTTAGCATCCATGCTAACCTAAACCAGTTTAATCCCTAGAGGACAAAGGAAAGCAGCATTTTCAACTACCCTCCTCAATGGCCTCCATGACTTTCTCTCCATCCTTGGAGAGGTACAGGTTGGTCAGATAGGCCTTCAGATAGCCAATGGGGCTTTGCCCTCCCGTCATACAGAACCTCTCAATGGTTAAATCTGTCAGGTAGAGTGAAAAACAAAAACGTATCAGAACCCCATACAAATGTGATGGTATCATCAGGCTGGTAGCCAAAGATTGCCACTAACATCCATGCAAAACATGCATACAACCACTAAAAACATATTTGGTCAAAAATACCCATCATTCAATGAAATGCAGCTCACAATAAGCGCGTCTTATAACCATAGAAATATAATTACTCCAATTACTGGTCATTGTATTTCTCTGCTTATAGCACTGTAGTAGGCATGGCTGAGCATGTCGACCACGAACCGTAGTGGTTGATGCTGTTGATGAGGCGCACTCCGACCTGGGCGTGGTTATTAGTCATCAGGACGATGTCAAACAGCTCTTCGCTGTCGGGGTAGAGCTGCCTCAGCCGTGCGTTCACAGACATCAGAGCCTGCAGGGTGTGCACAAATGCACTGATAAATGCACAGGGGCGGACTGGGACAAGAATTCAGCCCTGGCATTATCCACATCGCTGCGTACACCACCATCCCTCCCACCATCATGATACCACCAACCATAGATGCACCCTTCACCCTGACCCTACACACAGGCAGTAGTGCTGACATAACATTGGCAGTAAAGTACAGCATTTCTCAACCATTTTCTGTACCAGTGATTGGCGAGACATGGTCCTCTTTTTTTAACCAGCTCATGTTTAAAACAAATACGTAAAAACACCACTGGAGACAACTCACCACTATAACTGTGCCTCTTCTCTAACCATTTTGTTTGTCTCAGCATCTTCGCTGGTGTCACTCAGTGCTGCTTTTGTTCTGTTCTGTCTGCTTAAACATTCCACGTTATAAAAGCCAAGCTAGCAACTTAGCCTATATTGCTAATTAGTGCCCGTCATATATATGTTCTCCTGAATCAACACATACCTTCAAATGTTATTGGCCGCATAGACATTTTGCAGATGTTATCGTGGGTGTAGCGAAATGATGTTTCTAGCGCCAACAGTGCAGTAGTGATATTAATAATAGCGAACAATACAAAAAACCACACAAATCCCCTAAATAAAAATAAAGGAATTTAATATAGAGTTATTAGATAGACGGAATATACATATAAAGAAAACGTCCTCTCATTGTCAACTGCGTTTATTTTCAGCAAACTTAACATGTGTAAATATTTGCATGAACATAACAAGATTCAACAACTGAGACAAACTGAACAAGTTCCACAGACATGTGACTAGCAGAAATTGAATAATGTGTCCCTGAACAAAAGGGGGGTCAAAATCAAAAGTAACAGTCTGGTGTGGCCACCAGCTGCATTAAGTACTGCGGTGCATCTCCTCCTCATGGACTGCACCAGATTTGCCAGTTCATGCTGTGAGATGTTACCCCACTCTTCCACAAGGCACCTGCAAGTTCCCGGACATTTCTGAGGGGGGATGGCCCTAGCACTCACCCTCCGATCCAACAGGTCCCAGACGTGCTCAATGGGTTTGAGATCTGGGCTCTTCGTTGGCAATGGAAGAACACTGACATTCCTGTCTTGCAGGAAATCACGAGCAGTATGGCTGGTGGCATTGTCATGCTGGAGGGTCATGTCAGGATGAGCCTGCAGAAAGGGTACCACATGAGGGAGGAGGATGTCTTCCCTGTAACGCACAGCGTTGAGATTGCCTGCAATGACAACAAGCTCATTCCGACGATGCTGTGACACACCGCCCCAGACCATGACGAACCCTCCACCTCCAAATTGATCCCGCTCCAGAGTACAGGCCTCGGTGTAACGCTCATTCCTTCGACGATAAACGCGAATCCGACCATCACCCCTGGTGAGACAAAACCGCGACTCGTCAGTGAAGAGCACTTTTTGCCAGTCCCGACGGTGGGTTTGTGCCCATAGGCGACGTTGTTGCCGGTGATGTCTGGTGAGGACCTGCCTTACAACAGGCCTACAAGCCCTCAGTCCAGCCTCTCTCAGCCTATTGCGGAAAGTCTGAGCACTGATGGAGGGATTGTGCGTTCCTGGTGTAACTCGGGCAGTTGTTGTTGCCATCCTGTACCTGTCCCGCAGGTGTGATGTTCGGATGTACCGATCCTGTGCAGGTGTTGTTACACGTGGTCTGCCACTGCGAGGACGATCAGCTGTCTGTCCTGTCTCCCTGTAGCGCCGTCTTAGGCGTCTCACAGTACGGACATTGCAATTTATTGCCCTGGCCACATCGGCAGTCCTCATGCCTCCTTGCAGCATGTCTAAGGCACGTTCACGCAGATGAGCAGGTCAGTAGAAAGGCCTCTTTAGTGTCCTAAGTTTTCATAACTGTGACCTTAATTGCCTACCGTCTGTAAGCTGTTAGTGTCTTAACGACCGTTCCACACGTGCATGTTCATTAATTGTTTATGGTTCATTGAACAAGCATGCGAAACAGTGTTTAAACCCTTTACAATTGAGATCTGTGAAGTTATTTGGATTTTTACAAATTATCTTTGAAAGACAGGGTCCTGAAAAAGGGACATTTCTTTTTTTGCTGAGTTTATATGATGGTGTGTATAGACATAATGGAAAATGTATGAATAGAAAAGGTGTGTACAGCAGTAGTTATATAGGATGAGCCTTGACTAGAATACAGCATACACACAAAGTAGGTAAAACAGTATGTAAATATTATTAAAGTGACCAGTGTTCAATGACTATGTACATAGGGCAGCAGTCTCTAGGTCAATTACTATTACAGGGCTCCAGGCTAACATTTTCCCCTGGTGTCACTGGTGCTACTAACTTTTACAGTTGTTGGCACCAGCCCCCCAAATTACGAGTAATCATTTTATGAAGTCATTCATAGTGCTTTATTAAGAAGTGTAATAAATAGACAGACTAAGTTGTTTCATCTAACACGTACAAGCAGGAATGCATGACTCAATACATTTAACCTAACCCAGTGATTGTCATGAATTATGGGATGACAATTAAGACTATATTTGCTATATTTTACTGTCAAAATAGGACTCCAGAATTTTTTTGTTCAATAGAGATACATCTTTATGTGCACCTCAAATATCATTAGGCTAATTAATTTGGGGTACAACACGAGGAAGTGGAAACTCAAAACACATTAACTAGATCGATAACTCTAAATATAATACCCACTGCTAGTAGCCATGTATTCAACCAACAGTACATTTTATGTCCTAAAAACATGTTGCAGTTGTAGGCTACTACCCATGAGACCTATCGGCCTATACCCTCGCAAAGGCCGGTGTGCATTTCGCCGCGCGCCGCTCCATATCTCAAAGCCATATCAAATATCTTGGTTGTAAAACTATTGAGCTGACTATTGAGAAAGCTGAGGCCCTCCACTCTTCAAACGGGACAAAGAGACTAAACTTCCAAAGCGGTGATTTCCCGCAATTGCATTTTGAAATGTTAAACGATTAGACCACATTTCTCTCTCAAGCGCATGGGGGAAGAGGAGAGTGGCTTGCTCATTACAGCAGCAGGTCCCTGTGAAACAGGCACAGGGTCAGGGTGCTCAGTTTCATTACAGGAATCGTGAGGCTAATGCACTTTACTGTTTGTCCAAATCATGGTTTTAGCTGCCCAAAAAAATATGACAAAGTGGAATGTGCTCCAAGTTTATAAGCAGTGACACCCATCCTTTCAGTTTTTTACAATCCATGATGTTGTCTGTAACTGATGACAGTGTCAGAACAAGTATCTTTGCTGAAGCCCTGTTTCACTTTGAATATGAGTTTGCGTGACCTCAGCCTGAGAAAAACAGGCTGGCCCATCTTGGCAGGGGGGCTGGCCTTGCCCACTGATTAGCTAAAAGGCTCATTATAGATTAGTATAACAGCAATTGTGCAACAATCCACCCAACAGAAATCCACCCAACTATAAATGTTATTACAAGAGGTCTTCCCTCGAGTTAAACATTTGTCATTCAGCTATTGATTCAAACATGGTCTAATGGTCATATAATTTTGACTCCTGTGGCTGCATACCATTATAGTAGAAGAACCAGATTAACCTGCCACAATGGCATCCATGCGTAGATGGTAACAGTGGTAAACAACATTGGCTATTGTAATTCTGAGCAAAAACCTATTCTGGATGCATTACACACATTTCAGCTAGGCCTAAAGACAATGGCAATATTGAGTGAGGTTTCTCCTTCACCTACAATAAGGAATGTATATATAGTTGTAAGGCAATCCCAGCCCATTCATAGACACTAATAACCTTTAGTGCCTATTGACAATAGTATCTTCTGGCTGTGGGAGTTGTTTACAGCCCTGATGCTAGCTCTAAACGTTAGCACGGATCGCTTGCGGTACGGCTTTGGAAACAAAGAACGTATATTTCATATCAGCAAGAATTATTATTATTATAAAAATGTTAAGGTTAAATTCCTAAAACACCTTTATAGGGTTAAGACTCCCCCACATGGACATATTTCCATTTTACAGAGCTTGTTTACAGACAACAGACGGAAGACAGAGTCGACTACCCGTGCTAATTAGCTATCTGCGTCTCCAAGGACGCCACAAACGTGTTGTCACTGAAAAATAAGTTGTATTTTGTCCTGTATGTAACACTCTGGCTCCGGGACTTTTGTATTTGAGCCAGGGTGTATTGTGTTTTGTTGGGTTTTGGGTGATTTTCTATGTTTGCATTTCTGTCACGTTTATTTCTAGGTTTGGTCATTGACTCCCAATCGGAGGTAACGAGTGTCAGCTGTCGGCTCGTTATCTCTGATTGGGAGCCATATTTATACTGCATGTTTTCCTGTGGGCATTGTGGGTTATTGTTCCGTGTTTCAGTCGTTGTACTGTGGACTTCACGAGTCGTCTTTTGTTTTGTATTTCGGTGCTTTTTTCAATTAAAGTCATGTTCGTTCAACGCGCTGCGCTTTGGTCTCCTTCACTCCTAGACGATCGTGACAGAATAACCCACCAAAGAAAGACCAAGCAGCGTGTCCAGGAGCAGGGAGACTGGACATGGGAGGAGGCACCGGGCAAGGAGATGGAGAGGCTGGCGATGGCCCAGGTGGGCACATCGTGGTCCTGGGAGGACATGCTCGGAGGCAAGGGACCTTGGGGAAGGATCAAGGCCCTGGCGAGAGAGGAGCAACGGCGGCAGCAGGGCCATCGTCGGAGGGTCGTGTGTCAACCCCAGAACATTTTTAGGGGGGGGCACACGGCATGGACGACGGGGCTGACGGAGGAGAAAAGGGGGAGTATCCAGGAGGCCACCAGGCCAGGGGTACACCGCCCTGTACGTCCTGTGCTGATGCCTCACACAGAGTGTGTGAGGGTAGGCATTCAGCCAGGACGGGTGGTGTCCGCTGTTCGCTCCAGGCCTCCTATCCGTCTCCACAGCCCGGTCCGGCCTGTTCCTGCCACCCGCACCAGGTCTACGGTGTGCGTCGCCAGCCCGGTCCGGCCTGTTCCTGCCACCCGCACCAAGTCTACGGTGCGCGTCGCCAGCACGGTCCGGCCTGTTCCTGCCACCCGCACCAGGTCTACGGTGTGCGTCGCCAGCCCGGTCCGGCCTGTTCCTGCCACCCGCACCAAGTCTACGGTGCGCGTCGCCAGCCCGGTCCGGCCTGTTCCTGCCACCCGCACCAAGACTACGGTGCGCGTCGCCAGCCCGACCCGGCCTGTTCCTGCCACCCGCACCAAGACTACGGTGCGCGTCGCCAGCCCGACCCGGCCTGTTCCTGCCACCCGCACCAAGACTACGGTGCGCGTCGCAAGCCCGGTCCGGCCTGTTCCGGCCACCCGCACTAAGTCTACGGTGCGCCTCAGACGGCCAGAGTCTGCCGTCTGCCCAACGGGGCCTGAACTGCCCGTCTGCCTAAAGCCTGCAAAGCCGCCCGTCTGCCATGAGCCATCAGAGCCGTCCGCCAGACCAGAGCCGCTAGAGCCTTCCGCCAGACAGGATCAGCCAGAGCCTTCCGCCAGACAGGATCAGCCAGAGCCTTCTGCCAGACAGGATCAGCCAGAGCCTTCTGCCAGACAGGATCAGCCAGAGCCTTCCGCCAGACAGGATCAGACAGAGCCTTCCGCCAGACAGGATCAGCCAGAGCCTTCCGCCAGCCATGAGCAGCCAGATCCGTCGGCCAGCCATGAGCAGCCAGATCCGTCGGCCAGCCATGAGCAGCCAGATCCGTCGGCCAGCCATGAGCAGCCAGATCCGTCGGCCAGCCATGAGCAGCCAGATCCGTCGGCCAGCCATGAGCAGCCAGATCCGTCAGCCAGCCATGAGCAGCCAGATCCTTCAGCCTGCCATGAGCCGTCCAGCCAGGATCCGCCAGAGCCAGCCAGCCAGGATCCGCCCCTTAGTCAGGTACTGTCCCTTAGTCCGGTGCCGCCCCTTAATCCAGTGGGGTTTAATTGGGGGGTGGTCATGTGGAGGAGGCTAGGGAAGCGGGTGGTGACTAAGGTGGGGTGGGGACCACGACCAGGGCCAGAACCGCCACCGTGGACAGACGCCCACCCAGACCCTCCCCTAGACTGTATGCTGGTGCGCCCGGAGTGCGCACCTTTAGGGGGGGGTACTGTAACACTCTGGCTCCGGGACTTTTGTATTTGAGCCAGGGTGTATTGTGTTTTGTTGGGTTTTGGGTGATTTTCTATGTTTGCATTTCTGTCACGTTTATTTCTAGGTTTGGTCATTGACTCCCAATCGGAGGTAACGAGTGTCAGCTGTCGGCTCGTTATCTCTGATTGGGAGCCATATTTATACTGCATGTTTTCCTGTGGGCATTGTGGGTTATTGTTCCGTGTTTCAGTCGTTGTACTGTGGACTTCACGAGTCGTCTTTTGTTTTGTATTTCGGTGCTTTTTTCAATTAAAGTCATGTTCGTTCAACGCGCTGCGCTTTGGTCTCCTTCACTCCTAGACGATCGTGACACTGTAGCTCATCCAATGTAATTGGAGAATCCAGTGGGTTCTGGTAGTCTTTAATAACTTATTCTAAGTTTAGTAAATGATCATGTATATGTTTTTGCACCTGGTTCTTTGTTATATGGCCAAAAAGGTTGGAGAAGTGGTTTATCAATACATCTTCATATTGGATAGATAGCTCTTCATGTTGTTGTTTGTTTAGTGTGTTCCAATTTTCCCAGAAGTGATTTGATTCTATGGATTCTTCAATCACAATGAGCTGTTTTCTGTCATGCTGGTCCTTCTTTTTTCTTAGTGTATTTCTGTATTGTTTTAGTGTTTCACCATAGTGAAGGCGTAAGCTAAAGTTTTCTGGTTCTCTGTGTTTTTGGTTGGATAGGTTTCTCAATTTCTTTATTAGGTTTTTACATTCTTCATCAAACCATTTCTCATTGTTGTTAGTTGTCTTAGGTTTTCTGCCGGAATTTTAATTTAATATGTCAGCTGATAGGTCAAATATATTGTTCAGGCTTCCTACTGTTCCTAAGTTTACACCTTCACTATTGAAGGAAAACATTTTGTCTAGGAGGGATTGGATGTGTTGTTGGCCAATAGTTTTTTGGTAGGTTTCTACACTACCCTCCTTCCATCTATAGCATTTCTTAATAGTATGCAGTTCGTTCAGCTTCGATGCCTCATGGTTGATTATTGCTCCATTCAAGTAGATTATGATTTTGCTGTGATCTGATAGGGGTGTCGGTGGGCTGACTGTGAATGCTCCGAGAGACTCTGGGTTGAGGTTGGTGATAAAGTAGTCTACAGTACTACTGCCAAGAGATGGGTTATAGGTATACCTACCGTAGGAGTCCCCTCGAAGCCTACCATTGACTATGTACATACCCAGTGTGAGACAGAGCTGCAGGAGTTGTGACCCGTTTTTGTTGGTTATGTTGACGTAGTTGTGTCTAGGGGGACATATGGGGAGGGGTGCTGTCACCTCCTGGTAGGTCTTTGTCCCCCTGTGTGCTGAGGGTGTCAGGTTCTTGTCCAGTTCTAGCATTTAGGTCACCACAGACTAGAACAGTGGCTTGCGAAAGTATTCACCCCCCTTGGCATTTTTCCTATTTTGTTGCCTTACAACCTGGAATTAAAATGGATTTTTGGGGGGTTTGTATAATTTGATTTACATAATATGTCTACCACTTTGAAGATGCAAAATATTTTTTTTGGGTGAAACAAACAAGAAATAAGACAAAAAAACACAAAACTTGAGTGTGCATAACTATTCACCCCCCCCCAAAGTCAATACTTTGTAGAGCCACCTTTTGCAGCAATTACAGCTGCAAGTCTCTTGGGGTATGTCTCTATAAGCTTGGCACATCTAGCCACTGGGACTTTTGCCCATTCTTCTAGGCAAAACTGCTCCAGCTCCTTCAAGTTGGATGGGTTCCGCTGGTGTACAGCAATCTTTATACCACAGATTCTCAATTGGATTGAGGTCTGGGCTTTGACTAGGCCATTCTAAGACATTTAAATGTTTCCCCCTTAAACCACTCAAGTGTTGCTTTAGCAGTATGCTTAGGGTCATTGTCCTGCTGGAAGGTGAACCTCCGTCCCAGTCTCAAATCTCTGGAAGACTGAAACAGGTTTCCCTCAAGAATTTCCCTGTATTTAGCGCCATCCATCATTCCTTCAATTCTGACCAGTTTCCCAGTCCCTGCCGATGAAAAATATCCCCACAGCATGATGCTGCCACCACCATGCTTCACTGTGGGGATGGTGTTCTCGGGGTGATGAGAGGTGTTGGGTTTGCACCATACATAGCGTTTTCCTTGATGGCCAAAAAGCTCAATTTTAGTCTCATCTGACCAGAGTACCTTCTTCCATATGTTTGGGGAGTCTCCCACATGCCTTTTGGCGAACACCAAACGTGTTTGCTTATTTTTTTCTTTAAGCAATGGATTTTTTCTGGCCACTCTTCCATAAAGCCCAGCTCTGTGGAGTGTACGGCTTAAAGTGGTCCTATGGACAGATACCCCAATCTCCACTGTGGAGCTTTGCAGCTCCTCCAGGGTTATCTTTGGTCTCTTTGTTGCCTCTCTGATTAATGCCCTCCTTGCCTGGTCCATGAGTTTTGGTGGGCGGCCCTCTCTTGGCAGGTTTGTTGTGGTGCCATATCCTTTCCATTTTTTAATAATGGATTTAATGGTGCTCCGTGGGATGTTCAAAGTTTCTGATATTTATTTATAACCCAACCCTGATCTGTACTTCTCCACAACTTTGTCCCTGACCTGTTTGGAGAGCTCCTTGGTCTTCATGGTGCCGCTTGCTTGGTGGTGCCCCTTGCTTAGTGGTTTTGCAGACTCTGGGGCCTTTCAGAACAGGTGTATATATACACTGAAATCATGTGACAGATCATGTGACACTTAGATTGCACACAGGTGGACTTTATTTAACTAATTATGTGACTTCTGAAGGTAATTGGTTGCACCAGATCTTATTTAGGGGCTTCATAGCAAAGTTATTTTATTCATTTCACTTCACCAATTTGGACTATTTTGTGTATGTCCATTACATGAAATCCAAATAAAAATCCATTTAAATTACAGGCTGTAATTCAACAAAATAGGAAAAACGCCAAGGGGGATAAATACTTTTGCAAGGCACTGTACATGTCCCTGGGCCTGGAAATGATTGATCTCCCCCTCTAGGATGGAGAAGCTGTCTTCATTAAAGTATGGGGATTCTAGTGGGGGGATATAGGTACCACACAGGAGGACATTTATCTCTGTTGAGATCATTTCCTTTTGAATTTCTAGCCAAATGTAAAATGTTCCTGTTTTTATTTATTTTTATAGAGTGAGTTATACCAAATTAGCATACCCCCTGAGTCCCTTCCCTGTTTTACTCCTGCTAGTTTGGTGGATGGGACTACCAGCTCTCTGTAACCTAGAGGGCAACCAGTGGGTCCATCACCTCTATACCATGTTTCTTGTAGGATGACAATGTCTGTATTTCTGATTTATTTGGTAAAGTCCAGGTTCCTGATCTTTAGGCCAAAGGCAGATGACCTCAGGCCTTGGATACTCCAGGACGAGATAGTGAAGGATTTGTGTTCCATAAAGTGTCCAATGTTGTTAGTCGTGTGTTTTGGCCTCAGACCAGTAAGTGTGAGCAGAGCCTGCTGAGCATCTGATACATTCCATTATCTTGGGCTAGTGTAAGCGTGGGGGTTGGGCCTGTTTGCCTGCTCACGGCCTGGGCGTATGTGTGACTTTTATGTTGAGGCCCTCTTTGCGGGAGTGGGGGGCGTGGGGTGGGCAGGAGGGGCATAGGTCTGATCTGAGGGGGCCTATATGGGATGTGGGCATGGTTGGTTTGGGGGGGTATTGATTGGTTGGGGTGGGGGTGTGGATGTGGGGGGGGGGATCCCGCAAGTCTGTGGCTGGGTGACCCTAGTTGGTCCTCAGACAGAAGGTCTAAGGTCTCTCTCTCTCTCTGTCTGTCCTAATGACCACTCCACCACAGGCTGGTGTTATTTGGGAGCCAAACATTCTGAGCAACAAATATTGTGTGATAGATAAGATAAATCTCCAACCCTGAGACACAAAAGCAATCATCCTCACCACTGTATCCTCACACTCAAGAGCAGTTAATGATAATATTTTGTCAGCGAATTAATAGGAGATATGGGAACACTACTAGGACACTTTCCCTCTCATCTCTAGGGCTAAGTCATTCTTTTTTTCAGGTATGTGCCAAGTGCCAACCGCTTACTTTATTGAGATGTAAAACTGGGTAGGCTTATGCACAACATGCATAAGCCTACCCATGTCCACGTTCCACCTGTTGACGTGGCTTGCTGCCTACTGGCTTCGGCATTACCGGTACATTGATCTCTAACTTCAGCACCATGGACAGCTCCGTATATTTGTATTATGCATGGCCTACTACCTACATGACATAGGAAATACACTGAAATGTAAATTAAATTAGAATGCTTTTACTAACACTCACCACAGCTGCTTAAATCGCCTTTATAATAGGCTAATGCAACTCTTTGATCGCATTTGCAGACCAAGGCAAGATGAATTCATGACAGTAATTAAGTAGATTGGGAAGCATTCAAAACAGAATTGCCTCTATATAACAATAATCACTCTGATTTTTCTGTAAAATTGGCCTACTGTAGCGTACCTTTTTAACCAACTTGTGCGCTCATGGCCATTCGTGAAATAGTCACATTATGGTCATTTTGAACAGATCACCACCACTTGTGTCAAATAATAGTTTTACAAATTCTTCTCAAATTAGCCTATATGATGAAATTCATTGCTTCCACACTACAATAAAAATAACATAAAAAGCTACTGCTTTAAATACAAAGATCAGCTTATTTCAACATATACAAAGGAATCCGTTGACAATGTCTATGTCATATCAATACAATAAAGAGTAAATTATTCCATATCATTGCTGTGTTGTGGCCGGCTGTTTTAAGACTACTTGTTGCAGCAGATGAGGCATTCTTTTTAGCAAACCAATTTCTAATATCCATTTTGACCACGATGAACAAACAAGTTAAGGTAGCCTACTCTTGAACATGACATTCCGAACGATCACGAGGCTGTCTACATAACGCTCCACCCACTATTCATTTGAATCAGCAAAAAGAGACACACGCTTCATGATGCATTTATGATAGGTCTAAAACCCTGTCAGTCTTAATTACTTGAGCCATATTTAATTTAACCAAATATCATATCATATCATAGCATGTTATAGCAACAACAACAAAAACATTAGTCATGCAAAATTTCATTCAACCATGTATTTTATTTACACAGGCAAGGAGGTGGAGCCGGCAGGGGATGTAGCTCAGTTGGTAGAGCATGGCGTTTGCAACGCCAGGGTTGTGTGTTCGATAAAATAATGTATGTGCTAACTGTAAGTCGCTCTGGATAAGAGCGTCTGCTAAATGACTAAAATGTAAATGTAAATGTATGGTAGGGCGAGCATGGCTCCCTAAGGCCCGCCCACAACGCCAGGCCTGCAGTAAAGTAATATATTTAAATATATGCACTATAATTGCATTTGATCTTATGTTTATGAAATAGATAAATGAAATATCTTTTTTTATATATTTGGGAAATATATGTATAAATAATACAGCCATCTGTATAGTATGTAACATAGAGAAATGCACAAGCGATGGACTTGTAAAGGATGCCAGAAAACATATCAAAGCTATGTGAACATACAGAGTCTTTTAATAACTTTTTTATGCTTTTTTTTGTCTTTTAAAAATGCTGAAATATCAAATGATCCCTCCTGGAAAATGACCTGTGAGACAAAAATAAATAGCTTAAACATCACTGCTACTTCAGCCAGGTGTTGCTGTAAAGTAAAGCTAACTCAATTAATACATTGCGGAAGGATTGTTCAGTGTCAAACCTCAATAGGATAGAGTGCCTTGGGCAAGTTTCTGCCTTTAAACATCGAATGGCACAGCCATTGGTGCCATGAGTGTTGTGTGCTGGGCAGGGAGCGATCCAGGTCCCTGGTATGGAGGCGTTGTGGTGATCCCACCAGGGTTCAATAGCTTGGGATACCTGCCCCCTAGACCTGCTGTTAGAAGGAAAGGTGTTAGCAGGAGATCATCAGAGAGGGCTATCATTGGCTGGTATAGTCTTGGAGTTAAACCTCATGTAGTCTAAAGCACTATTCACCTGCTTTCATGGAGTAAGGATTCACTCCTTTGGGGAGACTAGAGTTCCCTAGATACATCCCCATCGGGGGAGGAGGTAGAACAGGCTTATTCTGGAAAACATATCAACAAATTTGCAAATGTATTAGTAACATTCTTACAGTTGAAATACAATGGTCATCCACTGCTTTACTGACGTGAATTAAAGTGAATACCTCAGCCTTGGGCATGGGACTTGTGTCAACCCATCAATGTGAATCAAGCCACTGAGAAATAGATGAATCCACTAGAGTGTCTCTATATAGAATATACATAACAGGTTACTTACAGAACTAGGCTTGTCATCTGGTATCGTTGTCATCTGAGGAACCTTTTTCTTTTCACAGAAGAACCAGCTGAGCCAGCCTCCACTGTTTGGTGTTTTCTGTACTGGGGGTGCTGGGGGCTGAGGTTCAGCCGCCAGCCAGTTGCCAGTCTGGCTCTGAGGGTTGGCCTCGGAGTGTTCCGGCTTGGTGATGGTCATTAAAGCAGGATCCGCCACATATCTACTCCGGATATCTGTGACAAGTGGGAGAAGTCAAGCCACTCTGCTCATCACAGTACAGAACAATCACTAACTGACAGTGTGTCTTGAAATGATACTTTGTTACAACCCAAACACAACCAGACTACAGGCACATGGATTCCTAGAGTTAAATCTGTTTCACGTAGACATTTAGACAACACACTCATAAGATAAGGCTTTTCTTATTACCTTTTCTCCTGGCATAGAAATGTCCACAACGTGGAGCATTCACTCCAGCATCCCAGGATCCCACTATGGGGATGATGGGAGGTGAAGGTGGTCCATGCCATTCCATCTGTTCCATTCCATTGGTTTGTGTTGGGATGATGCCTTGTTGGAATGATTGGTTCTTGTTGGGATCCTCCCTCTGGATGATGCCTGTCGGGAGGATCCCCTCCCTCTGCACAGGGATGATGTTTGTCGGTTGGATCCCCTCCCTTTCAGGTACCACAGGCATGTCATCAAGGAGCTATCCAGTGCAGGTGGAGTATAGGAGTTACAAAGACATTAGAATTACCATTATCATTCCAGCCATCATCATTAATCATCATGATTACACATGAATCATTCTACTCTTGCTGAGACTAATCTACTACCTGAGAGAGGGCACTCTGCAACTCAATAAACTTCCCCTGCATGGAATTCAGCTGCCCCTGCATGTGGTCCATTGACTGCTGCAAGTTGTTCACCTGGTTCTGGGCCCACTGCATCTCATCCTTAGCAGTCATCAGGACGTTTATCAGACTGAGATAAAGAGATTTCACACCATGCCCATTGGACCATCTTTAGGATTCTTTGTCCCCCAATTCCCATTTCTTTAAGAATGCACCTCTGTGCAGATGTTACATTGTGTTACATAGAAAACCCTTACCCTGACATGGGCTCATGGACCAATGGGATCATTGGTATGTCTCCCTGCTCCTGGTTCACTAAAGAAAGAATGCAAGGAAGATTAGAGGACAAAGCCTTGGTTCAGCAATGACACATTCTGCACACCATGACTATTGGACTGTACAAATGAAGTCAATCCTTGCTCCATTGGTAGTCGTTCATAGGGGACTTTTGGGAAAGTTACCAGAATTATGCAACCTTACATCAGCCCAATCAGTGCTTACCTCCAGGAGAGTTATCCATGGTTAGCTTTCTCAGATAAAGACAATCCTTGTGAAGTGCACTCCGTCTGGGTCAACAATACAATGATACACAGCCTTCAGGCAACTTTTTGTCTTGTGCCTGAATGATGGATCCACAGAACTAGAATGAGATTCAATTTCTATGGATGGAAAAGCAGCGGTATTGCTCAGTATTATGACATATTATTGAGTCATAATCATGACTACATAACTAATAGTTAATCTAGGTTAACAACGTCATAGCAACCAGAGACTTCTATTGATTGTGACATAATAAATACATAGTTCCATATAATTCCATATCATGTTGAATTGAGATTGAATAAGTAATATGTAGGCTACAATCCTATGAGGATTATTATGTCCAATGATAGAATCATGACACAAGAAACCACAGGGCCTAATGTAACACTAACATTTGCACTGCTGAAAAGTAAAGCCATTCTAAAATCAACTGAAACTCAATACATATAGCTTTTATATATGCACAGAACCATATTTGTTACACTATTTTGTAAGGAAATAGAAGTCTATAGTAGAGTCCTTGATGAACATCTGCTTTCAACTCTGTCTTATAGGCCAATGTCTTATAAAAACGTTATCACTAAACAACTAAATAAGTTCCTCTATAAATAGACCTACAATAAGTTACAGTGAGTTGATAGTCATTTGGTTGAATTACAGTATTTTAGGCCCCTCCCAGATTTCGGTTGGTGACCTGGATAATGTTGCTGCTGTGGGATTCATCCTGCTCCTTCTCGTAAGGAACGGGGCCAGCTGACCTCAATACATGTCATTATCATATCACAGTTTCCTGTTGGCAAGAAGAAGCCGTATCACTGTGTGTGTGTCAGTCCTATGTAACACAGCCTAAAGATGTGCCACATGCTAGCCCCCTGGAAGCACGATACAGTCAAGTGCTGCTGCTGCTGTTGACATCCCTGTAGACACCAAAACATCCCCATCCCATCCTGACACACACTTATCACCAACAGATAATGTTCATGCAAACCCTACCTCTTCAAAGATGATCCTAAATAAACCCCACATAGCCACACGCTCCAATCCGTCTCCTATCATTGAGACCCCCCCTTACCTTCTGTTTTCATCCACAGACATTATAATGCTCACCTTCTGCTTCTTCTTGATGTTCTTGGCCTTGAACTCATTCTGGAAAACACAAACACATACAGGTCAATCCCAGACATCTACAGTAGTAGAGCAACAACCACAATCAACCATCTGTTGCATAGGTAAGTACATATTGGTAGTGGATGAGGTGAATTACCTATTTTACAAAGTAAAATGGTTTGAGAATTTACAGAATTAACACCATGATCCCCACCTTCACACAAGCAAACACCCACGTACAGCTAATTATAGTGCCTGTGTGATGAGGATGAGGTGTATCTCATATAACGCAGTGGGGGTACTTTGTGCCTCTAATCCTTTGTTATGAATAGTGTCTTAAACAAGCAGTGGCTACTCAGTCCTCCTAGTGTCAGCACCCAGAGTATCCATGGCAACTGCAGACTGGGCCCAGCTCATGGAGATGCAGTCCGTTGCCCAACAGGCAGAAAGATACCTCATGTACACTAAATAGTGTGAATGACAGTGCTCTCCTGTGGGGCGTACCTGCAAGTGCATGGAAGAGAGGCTTTTGATCAACTCTGGTTCAGAAGAGCAAGGCTGATTTATGGAAGATTTTACTCCAGGATCTGAATGAGTTTTCTACATTTGATTGTTATAGTTCACTTGAGAGCATAAAATGCTAACGCAAAGGCCAATGTAGACATCACAAAACAGTGAACAAAACAATTCAGCCATTTTGTAGCCAGCAGCCCCATCTATTGGTGAGATTTGATAATACATAAAAACAAAATCAACCGTTCAATTCTGTTTCGAACCTTTTTCAACCTCCCTTCAACCGTACTGCTATATGCACACGATAAACCCTTTATTCTCAGTTAAACGTTTACAAAAAGACAGACTTGATCTTCTTAAATATAGAAATTAGAGTTTAAAAAGAAAAACACTACATGTGCAACATGAGACTGTCCTTTCGCATTATGTATATTCAACTTTAAACTGTAAGCGTAACGCCGGACGTGTAACATTTTACAAGTGGAACAGCAGATATGGTCAACTAACTTGCTTGAGATTTTGATATAGCTTTAAGAGCAAGGTGAGGTTTATTGCGTTTAAAAAGTAATTATTTTATGGAATAGGAAAGCCGAATATATTAGAACAGGGTTCTTCAATTCCGGTCCTGGAGGGCCGAAACACCTCTGTTTTCATCCTCTCCTTCTAATCAGGGGCTAATTCAGACCTGGGACACCAGGTGAGTGCAATTAACTACCAGGTAGAAATATAAAACAGAAGTGTTTCGGCCCTCCAGGA
The DNA here is from genome assembly GCF_964263955.1 of Coregonus lavaretus. Taxonomy (NCBI): domain Eukaryota; kingdom Metazoa; phylum Chordata; class Actinopteri; order Salmoniformes; family Salmonidae; genus Coregonus; species Coregonus lavaretus. The sequence goes on from NW_028156594.1 coordinate 70,996, forward strand.
CCGGAATTGAAGAACCCTGTATTAGAACAATGAATGGATAGTAAAAAGTGGAATAGATATTATTGGGGATTTATTATTCTTCTAAACTGATAGGATGACTAACTTAGAAAGAATGCAGTCTTGACTGGGCTAATGTAGGCTGTGACACCTGGAAGGCTGTGATTGATGTGAAGAGAAGATAAGGATTGTGTCTTCAAATGCTAGACTATAATAGTTCATTGTGATCTATGAGTCTTCCTTTGACATGGGAATGATGTCTAAGGGAGCTGGCTCTTCTCACTATGATAGGTTGTTATGATAATCTTGTGCCTGGATTAAGTGTGTAACAAATGGCGTCGAGGAGATGAGAGCAACCACTGCATCAACGGATTGGCTGAGATAGTGTAAACCACGCTCAAGTCTTTACTCTAATTGGCCAGCAGAGAAGTGGGAAACTTCCTCTGTCAGAGTATTTGGGTATTGTTTTCTGGAACAATGTGTTAGTTCTCTGGAGTGTCCTGCGAGGCATCACAGAGAGCCCGTATATACGAAACATCATATTTACCATTGAAGGTTTTTGCATTAATTAAAATAACTAGTATACCTTAGAAGTCGTGTTGACCTCTTTTGTTCCTGATACCAGATTTGAATTGACGCGACATTGACAATATTAAGTGTAAATAAATGTAATAAAGCCTATTTTATATGGTAGCCTAAGCATGAAAACCAAAACGCATCACTTTCATATCAATTAGCGTTCTACCTTGTAAATGCTCCCTTTCATACCTTCACTATGCACATATCCTTGCCGTTCCTCTATGCAAAGGATTTCAAAGCTATGATAAACCGCAATTCCATGACATGCATTGGCCGAAGTCTAGATGCAGGAGTGTTGAGAATATACAGGTCAAAATAATGGAAACACCAAAATAAAATGTCTTAATAGCGCGTTGGGCCACCACGAGCCAGAACAGCTTCAATGCACCTTGGCATAGATTCTACACGTGTCTGGAACTCTATTGGAGGGACGCGACACCCTTCTTCCACGATAAATTCCATCGTTTGGTGTTTTGTTGATGGTGGTGGAAAACTCGTCTCAGGCGCCGCTCCAGAATCTCCCCTTAAGTGTCCAATTGGGTGGAAATCTGGTGACTGAGACGGCCATCGCAAATGGTTTACATAGTTGTCATGCTTATCAAACCATTCAGTGCCTGATTTCAATATACGTTGTATCCCTCATTTACTCATCTGCTTCCATTATTTTGGCAGTTAACTGTAAAATACACTACTGGTCAAAAGTTTTAGAACACCTACTAATTCAAGGGATTTACTATTTTCTACATTGTAGAATAATGGTGAAGACATCAAAATTATGAAATAACACATATGGAATCATGTAGTAACCAAAAAAGTGTTAAACAAATCAAAATATATTTTATATTTGAGATTCTTCAAATAGCCACCTTTGCCTTGATGACAGCTTTGCACACTCTTGGCATTCTCTCAACCAGCTTCATGAGGTAGTCACCTGGAAAGCATTTTAATTAACAGGTGTGCTTTCTTAAAAGTTAATTAGTGGAATTTCTTTCCTTCTTAATGCGTTTGAGCCAATCAGTTGTGTTGTGACAAGGTATCTATACAGAAGATAGCCCTATTTGGTAAAAGACCAAGTCCATATTATGGCAAGAACAGCTCAATTATGCAAAGAGAAACGACAGTCCATCATTACTTTAAGACATGAAGGTCAGTCAATATGGAACATTTCAAGAACTTTTAAAGTTTCTTCAAGTGCAGTCGCAAAAACCCTCAAGTGCTATGATGCAACTGGCTCTCATGAGGACCGCCACAGGAAAGGAAGACCCAGAGTTACCTCTGCTGCAGAGGATAAGTTCATTAGTTACCAGCCTCAGAAATTGCAGCCCAAATAAATAATTCAGAGTTCAAGTAACAGACACATCTCAACATCAACTGTTCAGAGGAGACTGTGTGAATCAGGCCTTCATGGCCCATCTGGTTTGTGCTTAGTGGGACTATCATTTGTTTTTCAACAGGACAATGACCCAACACACCTCCAGGCTGTGTAAGGGATATTTTTTACCAAGAAGGAGAGTGATGAGTGCTGCATCAGATTACCTGGCCTCCACAAACCCCCGACCTCAACCCAATTGAGCTGGTTTGGGATGAGTCGGACGGCAGAGTGAAGGAAAAGCAGCCAACAAGTGCTCAGCATGTGTGAACTCCTTCAAGACTGTTGGAAAAGCATTCCAGGTGAAGCTAGTTGAGAGAATGCCAAGAGTGTGCAAAGCTGTCATCAAGGCTGTCACGGTTTCGGCCGAGGCTGCCCCTCCTCCTTGTTCGGGCAGGTTTCGGCGGTCGTCGTCTCCGGAGTACTAGCTGCCACCGTTCGATGTTTCGTGTTTGTTTGGTTTTGTCTGTTTGTACACCTGACCCTTGTTAGTGTTTGATTATGTGCCTATTTAGTTTCTGTGTTTGGGGTCAGGTGTTGTGAGTGTTTATTTCCTGTCGGCTGTGTTCGTTTCTTGTTTGGGATTTTGTGCTCGTGCGTGTGTTTTTCGTTTCCGCACTGTGTGCGCATTTTTCCCTCTTTTACGCACGGGTTTGTTTGTGCGTTATAGTTTCCTTGCCCCTGATGAGGTTGGACATTATTTCCTGTTTTGGATTACCTATTTACAATACATATTTGACTGTTGACCAAGACTTCGTGTGCCTACGTTTGATTCCTCCACCACATACACACTCAGCTCTTGTGACAAAGGCAAAGGGTGGCTATTTGATTTGTTTAACACTTTTTTGGTTACTACATGATTCCATACGTGTTATTTCATAATTTTGATGTCTTCACTATTATTCTACAATGTAGAAAATAGTAAAAATTAAGAAAAACCCTTGAATGAGTAGGTGCTCTAAAACTTTTCACCGGTAGTGTACATGTTGGTCTCTGCAGCAAATGAGACCAAATGTTCTTCTCTAAAGATATAAAAAACACCTGTGTGTGTGAAATGTAAACACATTTTATGACATACATTCTTACAAAAACTAGATACTTAATTCTGTAATTAACAACTGGAATATTATGAATATTGCATTAAAAAATTCTCCTTATGAACGAGAACATCAGGTGACATTGTAAAACTTGTTTTATTCTAGCAAAAATCCCTGAAGTGAGTACTACTACATTTTTACTACAGTATATTCTGATAAAGGCACTTTTAATACAAAATCCAGCACAAAACAAAACCTACCGCTGATGACAGGGTTGTGCGCAACTAACTATTTGCATAATGTATGATACCTTCCCACCCCTAGGAGGCTCACTACTTTGTGTCTTTGGCAGGCTGCTCACTAAGTTTCTCCTTGTGGTACTTCTGTCCAATCCCATAAGGCACGTGTTCCGCGATAGTACCCAGCTCCTTGGCCCCCTCGATGTGGAACATCTGGTGGTCAAAGAAGATGTGGGGACGGATCTTCTGCAGGAGGGGCCCTTTAGGGGCCCCGGCTAGGAACAGGGCCTCGTCGATCTCCAGGCCCCAGCTCCTGAGGGTCTTGAGGACGCGGGCCCCTGAGCTGGCTGCGCTGCGGGATGTTACTAGGTAGGTACGAATGGGGCAGGTCATACGCTCGTTCTTGGTGTAGAACTTCCTCTGGAGCTTCCCCAGCGCCTCCAGGAAACACTTTAAGGGACCCTGAGTGAATGAGACAGTGTTAGCGTAGTATTATTACATTTTTTATTAAAGCAAATACATCAATGGGTTCCAGTTTATTTGGATAGTCCCCTATTATAGATGGTCTTTAAATGCTCAAACTATCAACAGCCACGGTTGATATGCAACAACTTGTTAAGGTCTAGGATTAGGGTAAGTGGGTGTGTTAGTTAAAAAGTTTGTTGATAGTAAGTTGAACATCTATAACCCTCTATAGGGAGACTCCAAATAAAGTGTTACCCAAAGAAAGAACATTTGGAATCATGTCAAAAGCTAACATAAAATAGGAGGCATATACTCTCATGAACACCTGTGTTTGTTCTCAAACTCCTTCTCATGCTCAAAGAACGTGTCCAGGCCGTGTTGTTTCACGATGATCTCCGACTCATCAGAGAAGAGGACAGCATCCCCGTCAAAGGCAACTTTCAGCTGTGTGTCGGAAAGCTTGTTCTCCACATCTCCAGATGCAAACATGGTCGCTGCTGCAATGCCTATTTATAAAGACATTATAAAAAAGGGGCTTATACATGCTCATAAGTCTTAAAAATGCATTACAACGGTATCATATATGTAGGCTATATCATACCTATAAAAAGTGTTACCACAATGTACATCTACAGTTTTTTACTCTGTTACCAATTTAGCATCCATGCTAACCTAAACCAGTTTAATCCCTAGAGGACAAAGGAAAGCAGCATTTTCAACTACCCTCCTCAATGGCCTCCATGACTTTCTCTCCATCCTTGGAGAGGTACAGGTTGGTCAGATAGGCCTTCAGATAGCCAATGGGGCTTTGCCCTCCCGTCATACAGAACCTCTCAATGGTTAAATCTGTCAGGTAGAGTGAAAAACAAAAACGTATCAGAACCCCATACAAATGTGATGGTATCATCAGGCTGGTAGCCAAAGATTGCCACTAACATCCATGCAAAACATGCATACAACCACTAAAAACATATTTGGTCAAAAATACCCATCATTCAATGAAATGCAGCTCACAATAAGCGCGTCTTATAACCATAGAAATATAATTACTCCAATTACTGGTCATTGTATTTCTCTGCTTATAGCACTGTAGTAGGCATGGCTGAGCGTGTCGACCACGAACCGTAGTGGTTGATGCTGTTGATGAGGCGCACTCCGACCTGGGCGTGGTTATTAGTCATCAGGACGATGTCAAACAGCTCTTCGCTGTCGGGTAGAGCTGCCTCAGCCGTGCGTTCACAGACATCAGAGCCTGCAGGGTGTGCACAAATGCACTGATAAATGCACAGGGGCGGACTGGGACAAGAATTCAGCCCTGGCATTATCCACATCGCTGCGTACACCACCATCCCTCCCACCATCATGATACCACCAACCATTGATGCACCCTTCACCCTGACCCTACACACAGGCAGTAGTGCTGACATAACATTGGCAGTAAAGTACAGCATTTCTCAACCATTTTCTGTACCAGTGATTGGCGAGACATGGTCCTCTTTTTTAACCAGCTCATGTTTAAAACAAATATGTAAAAACACCACTGGAGACAACTCACCACTATAACTGTGCCTCTTCTCTAACCATTTTGTTTGTCTCAGCATCTTCGCTGGTGTCACTCTGTGCTGCTTTTGTTCTGTTCTGTCTGCTTAAACATTCCACGTTATAAAAGCCAAGCTAGCAACTTAGCCTATATTGCTAATTAGTGCCCGTCATATATATGTTCTCCTGAATCAACACATACCTTCAAATGTTATTGGCCGCATAGACATTTTGCAGATGTTATCGTGTGTGTAGCGAAATGATGTTTCTAGCGCCAACAGTGCAGTAGTGATATTAATAATAGCGAACAATACAAAAAAAACACACAAATCCCCTAAATAAAAATAAAGGAATTTAATATAGAGTTATTAGATAGACGGAATATACATATAAAGAAAACGTCCTCTCACTGTCAACTGCGTTTATTTTCAGCAAACTTAACATGTGTAAATATTTGCATGAACATAACAAGAGTCAACAACTGAGACAAACTGAACAAGTTCCACAGACATGTGACTAGCAGATATGGAATGTGTCCCTGAAAAAAAGGGGGGTCAAAATCAAAAGTAACAGTCAGTATCTGGTGTGGCCACCAGCTGCATTAAGTACTGCGGTGCATCTCCTCCTCATGGACTGCACCAGATTTGCCAGTTCTTGCTGTGAGATGTTACCCCACTCTTCCACAAAGCAGTCATCAAGGCAAAGGGTGGCTATTTGAAGAATCTCAAATATATTTTGATTTGTTTAACACTTATTTGGTTACTACATGATTCCATACGTGTCATTTCATAATTTTGATGTCTTCACTATTATTCTACAATGTAGAAAATAGTAAAAATTAAGAAAAACCCTTGAATGAGTAGGTGCTCTAAAACTTTTCACCGGTAGTGTACATGTTGGTCTCTGCAGCAAATGAGACCAAATGTTCTTCTCTAAAGATATAAAAAACACTTGTGTGTGTGAAATGTGAACACATTTTATGACATACATTCTTACAAAAACTAGATACTTAATTCTGTAATTAACAACTGGAATATTATGAATATTGCATTAAAGTATTCTCCTTATGAACGAGAACATCAGGTGACATTGTAAAACTTGTTTTATTCTAGCAAAAATCCCTGAAGTGAGTACTACTACATTTTTATTACAGTATATTCTGATAAAGGCACTTTTAATAAAAAATCCAGCACAAAACAAAACCTACCGCTGATGACAGGGTTGTGCGCAACTAACTATTTGCATAATGTATGATACCTTCCCACCCCTAGGAGGCTCACTACTTTGTGTCTTTGGCAGGCTGCTCACTAAGTTTCTCCTTGTGGTACTTCTGTCCAATCCCATAAGGCACGTGTGCCGCGATAGTACCCAGCTCCTTGGCCCCCTCGATGTGGAACATCTGGTCATCAAAGAAGATGTGGGGACGGATCTTCTGCAGGAGGGGCCCTTTAGGGGCCCCGGCTAGGAACAGGGCCTCGTCGATCTCCAGGCCCCAGCTCCTGAGGGTCTTGAGGACGCGGGCCCCTGAGCTGGCTGCGCTGCGGGATGTTACTAGGTAGGTACGAATGGGGCAGGTCATACGCTCGTTCTTGGCGTAGAACTTCCTCTGGAGCTTCCCCAGCGCCTCCAGGAAACACTTTAAGGGACCCTGAGTGAATGAGACATAGGGTTAGCATAGTATTATTACATTTTTTATTAAAGCAAATACATCAATGGGTTCCACTTTATTTGGATAGTCCCCTATTATAGATGGTCTTTAAATGCTCAAACTATCAACAGCCACGGATGATATGCAACAACTTGTTAAGGTCTAGGATTAGGGTAAGTGGGTGTGTTAGTTAAAAAGTTTGTTGATAGTAAGTTGAACATCTATAACCCTCTATAGGGAGACTCCAAATAAAGTATTACCCAAAGAAAGAACATTTGGAATCATGTCAAAAGCTAACATAAAATAGGAGGCATATACTCTCATGAACACCTGTGCAAGAGGTTTGTTCTCAAACTCCTTCTCATGCTCAAAGAACGTGTCCAGGCCGTGTTGTTTCACGATGATCTCCGACTCATCAGAGAAGAGGACAGCATCCCCGTCAAAGGCAACTTTCAGCTGTGTGTCGGAAAGCTTGTTCTCCACATCTCCAGATGCAAACATGGTCGCTGCTGCAATGCCTATTTATAAAGACATTATAAAAAAGGGGCTTATACATGCTCATAAGTCTTAAAAATGCATTACAACGGTATCATATATGTAGGCTATATCATACCTATAAAAAGTGTTACCACAATGTACATCTACAGTTTTTTACTCTGTTACCAATTTAGCATCCATGCTAACCTAAACCAGTTTAATCCCTAGAGGACAAAGGAAAGCAGCATTTTCAACTACCCTCCTCAATGGCCTCCATGACTTTCTCTCCATCCTTGGAGAGGTACAGGTTGGTCAGATAGGCCTTCAGATAGCCAATGGGGCTTTGCCCTCCCGTCATACAGAACCTCTCAATGGTTAAATCTGTCAGGTAGAGTGAAAAACAAAAACGTATCAGAACCCCATACAAATGTGATGGTATCATCAGGCTGGTAGCCAAAGATTGCCACTAACATCCATGCAAAACATGCATACAACCACTAAAAACATATTTGGTCAAAATTACCCATCATTCAATGAAATGCAGCTCACAATAAGCGCGTCTTATAACCATAGAAATATAATTACCGGTACTCCAATTACTGGTCATTGTATTTCTCTGCTTATAGCACTGTAGTAGGCATGGCTGAGCGTGTCGACCACGAACCGTAGTGGTTGATGCTGTTGATGAGGCGCACTCCGACCTGGGCGTGGTTATTAGTCATCAGGACGATGTCAAACAGCTCTTCGCTGTCGGGGTAGAGGTGCCTCAGCCGTGCGTTCACAGACATCAGAGCCTGCAGGGTGTGCACAAATGCACTGATAAATGCACAGGGGCGGACTGGGACAAGAATTCAGCCCTGGCATTATCCACATCGCTGCGTACACCACCATCCCTCCCACCATCATGATACCACCAACCATTGATGCACCCTTCACCCTGACCCTACACACAGGCAGTAGTGCTGACATAACATTGGCAGTAAAGTACAGCATTTCTCAACCATTTTCTGTACCAGTGATTGGCGAGACATGGTCCTCTTTTTTTAACCAGCTCATGTTTAAAACAAATACGTAAAAACACCACTGGAGACAACTCACCACTATAACTGTGCCTCTTCTCTAACCATTTTGTTTGTCTCAGCATCTTCGCTGGTGTCACTCGGTGCTGCTTTTGTTCTGTTCTGTCTGCTTAAACATTCCACGTTATAAAAGCCAAGCTAGCAACTTAGCCTATATTGCTAATTAGTGCCCGTCATATATATGTTCTCCTGAATCAACACATACCTTCAAATGTTATTGGCCGCATAGACATTTTGCAAATGTTATCGTGGGTGTAGCGAAATGATGTTTCTAGCGCCAACAGTGCAGTAGTGATATTAATAATAGCAAACAATACAAAAAAAACACACAAATCCCCTAAATAAAAATAAAGGAATTTAATATAGAGTTATTAGATAGACGGAATATACATATAAAGAAAACGTCCTCTCACTGTCAACTGCGTTTATTTTCAGCAAACTTAACATGTGTAAATATTTGCATGAACATAACAAGAGTCAACAACTGAGACATAAACTGAACAAGTTCCACAGACATGTGACTAGCAGAAATGGAATGTGTCCCTGAAAAAAAGGGGGGTCAAAATCAAAAGTAACAGTCAGTATCTGGTGTGGCCACCAGCTACATTAAGTACTGCGGTGCATCTCCTCCTCATGGACTGCACCAGATTTGCCAGTTCTTGCTGTGAGATGTTACCCCACTCTTCCACAAGGCACTTGCAAGTTCCCAGATATTTCTGAGGGGGGATGGCCCTAGCCCTCACCCTCCGATTGATAGATTAATTATTAATGACTAATTATTACACCCTGAAACTGTGTATAATGTGTTAGAAATGTGTGAGTGTAGGACCAGTAAAGGCTATGGCATTGAGCCACTATTTAGCAATGTGAGTAAGAGTTAGGCCAGACAACAAAGACAACTGAGAAACTAAAATAAAGAGGCCTCCCAATTTAGGGAGGGGAGAAACTGTTATGAAAACATGGTGCAGAATATTGTGAGAACGGCAATAACTGAGTAAAGCAGGGAGTAGGATATGTGTGTGTGTGTGTGTGTGTGTGTGTATGCATGTGTGTATGCATGTGTGTGTGTGTGTGAACTGAAGGTCAGTAGAGCAGTTTTAGAGTGGAAAACTACAGCCCGCCTACAGAGGGAAGGGATTTCTTTTTGTATGAGTATAAAAGATGGACTCTGAAATTGTGATGGCAGAATTCTCAATGAATAAATATCTCTGACAATGCAGACCGGGACTCTGGCCGTTACTTAAATCCCAAAAGACTTACAACCTTTTGGGAGACGCACAGAGACACTAAAATAGTTTGTTAAATAATTCACATAACACCGATCCAACAGGTCCCAGACGTGCCCAATGGGATTGAGATCTGAGCTCTTCGCTAGCAATGGAAGAACACTGACATTCCTGTCTTGCAGGAAATCACGCACAGAACTAGCAGTATGGCTGGTGGCATTGTCATGCTGGAGGGTCATGTCAGGATGAGCCTGCAGAAAGGGTACCACATGAGGGAGGAGGATGTCTTCCCTGTAACGCACAGCGTTGAGATTGCCTGCAATGACAACAAGCTCATTCCGATGATGCTGTGACACACCGCCCCAGACCATGACGGACCCTCCACCTCCAAATTGATCCCGCTCCAGAGTACAGGCCTCGGTGTAACGCTCATTTCTTAAACGATAAACGCGAATCCGACCATCACCCCTGGTGAGACAAAACCGCGACTCGTCAGTGAAGAGCACTTTTTGCCAGTCCCGACGTTGGGTTTGTGCCCATAGGCGACGTTGTTGCCGGTGATGTCTGGTGAGGACCTGCCTTACAACAGGCCTACAAGCCCTCAGTCCAGCCTCTCTCAGCGTATTGCGGAAAGTATGAGCAGTGATGCATGGATTGTGCGTTCCTGATGTAACTCGGGCAGTTGTTGTTGCCATCCTGTACCTGTCCCGCAGGTGTGATGTTCGGATGTACCAATCCTGTGCAGGTGTTGTTACATGTGTTCTGCCACTGCGAGGACGATCAGCTGTCTGTCCTGTCTCCCTGTAGCGCTGTCTTAGGCGTCTCACAGTACGGACATTGCAATTTATTGCCCTGGCCACATCTGCAGTCCTCATGCCTCCTTGCAGCATGCCTAAGGCACGTTCACGCAGATGAGCAGGTCAGTAGAAAGGCCTCTTTAGTGTCCTAAGTTTTCATAACTGTGACCTTAATTGCCTACCGTCTGTAAGCTGTTAGTGTCTTAACGACCGTTCCACAGGTGCATGTTCATTAATTGTTTATGGTTCATTGAACAAGCATGGGAAACAGTGTTTAAACCCTTTACAATTGAGATCTGTGAAGTTATTTGGATTTTTACAAATTATCTTTGAAAGACAGGGTCCTGAAAAAGGGACATTTCTTTTTTTGCTGAGTTTATATGATGGTGTGTATAGACATAATGGAAAATGTATGAATAGAAAAGGTGTGTACAGCAGTAGTTATATAGGATGAGCCTTGACTAGAATACAGTATACACACAAAGTAGTTAAAACAGTATGTAAATATTATTAAAGTGACCAGTGTTCAATGACTATGTACATAGGGCAGCAGTCTCTAGGTCAGTTACTATTACAGGGCTCCAGGCTAACATTTTCCCCTGGTGTCACTGGTGCTACTAACTTTTACAGTTGTTGGCACCAGCCCCCCAAATTACGAATAATCATTTTATGAAGTCATTCATAGTGCTTTATTAAGAAGTGTAATAAATAGATAGACTAAGTTGTTTCATCTAACACGTACAAGCAGGAATGCATGACTCAATACATTTTGTGCAACCTAACCCAGTGATTGTCATGAATTATGGGATGACAATTAAGACTATAGTTGCTATATTTTACTGTCAAAATAGGACTCCAGAATGTCCAGAATTTTTTTGTTCAATAGAGATAAATCTTTATGTGCACCTCGAATATCATTAGGCTAATTAATTTGGGGTACAACACGAGGAAGTGGAAACTCAAAACACATTAACTAGATTGATAACTCTAAATATAATACCCACTGCTAGTAGCCATGTATTCAACCAACAGTACATTTTATGTCCTAAAAACATGTTGCAGTTGTAGGCTACTACCCATGAGACCTATCGGCCTATACCCTCGCAATGGCCGGTGTGCATTTCGCCGCGCGCCGCTCCATATCTCAAAGGAATATCAAATATCTTGGTTGTAAAACTATTGAGCTGACTATTGAGAAAGCTGAGGCCCTCCACTCTTCAAACGGGACAAAGAGACTAAACTTCCAAAGCGGTGATTTCCCGCAATTGCATTTTGAAATGTTAAACGATTAGACCACATTTCTCTCTCAAGCGCATGGGGGAAGAGGAGAGTGGCTTGCTCATTACAGCAGCAGGTCCCTGTGAAACAGGCACAGGGTCAGGGTGCTCAGTTTCATTACAGGAATCGTGAGGCTAATGCACTTTACTGTTTGTCCAAATCATGGTTTTAGCTGCCCAAAAAAATATGACAATGTGGAATGTGCTCCAAGTTTATAAGTAGTGACACCCATCCTTTCAGTTTTTTACAATCCATGATGTTGTCTAACTGATGACAGTGTCAGAACAAGTATCTTTGCTGAAGCCCTGTTTCACTTTGAATATGAGTTTGCGTGACATCAGCCTACCAGAAAAACAGGCTGGCCCATCTTGGCAGGGGGGCTGGCCTTGCCCACTGATTAGCTAAAAGGCTCATTATAGATTAGTATAACAGCAATTGTGCAACAATCCACCCAACAGAAATCCACCCAACTATAAATGTTATTACAAGAGGTCTTCCCTCGAGTTAAACATTTGTCATTCAGCTATTGATTCAAACATGGTCTAATGGTCATATAATTTTGACTCCTGTGGCTGCATACCATTATAGTAGAAGAACCAGATTAACCTGCCACAATGGCATCCATGCGTAGATGGTAACAGTGGTAAACAACATTGGCTATTGTAATTCGGAGCAAAAACCTATTCTGGATGCATTACACACATTTCAGCTAGGCCTAAAGACAATGGCAATATTGAGTGAGGTTTCTCCTTCACCTACAATAAGGAATGTATATATAGTTGTAAGGCAATCCCAGCCCATTCATAGACACTAATAACCTTTAGTGCCTATTGACAAGAGTATCTTCTGGCTGTGGGAGTTGTTTACAGCCCTGATGCTAGCTCTAAACGTTAGCACGGATCGCTTGCGGTACGGCTTTGGAAACAAAGAACGTATATTTCATATCAGCAAGAATTATTATTATTATAAAAATGTTAAGGTTAAATTCCTAAAACACCTTTATAGGGTTAAGACTCCCCCACATGGACATATTTCCATTTTACAGAGCTTGTTTACAGACAACAGACGGAAGACAGAGTCGACTACCCGTGCTAATTAGCTATCTGCGTCTCCGAGGACGCCACAAACGTGTTGTCACTGAAAAATACTGTTGGCTGCAACTGTTTTAAAACATTGTACAGCAGAGGAGGACAGGAAATACCATCCTACTCAGTGAATTTCAGAAATGTTTCAATAGTGTGTTTTTTTTTAAGTTATCAATTTTAGATACAGTAAATATATTCACATCACCAAATAACTGATTAAAATACTGTTTTGCATTGAAGGACTTTTGTGGGTAGATCTGAAAAAGCCTGTGCGAGCAAGGATGCCTACAAACCTGACTCAGTTACACCAGTTCTGTCAGGAGGAATGGGCCAAAATTCACCCAATTTATTGTGGGAAGCTTGTGGAAGGCTACCCGAAACGTTTGACCCAAGTTAAACTATTTAAAGGCAATGCTACCAAATACTAATTGAGTGTATGTAAACTTCTCTACTATTATTCTGTCATTTCACATTTTTAAAATAAAGTGCTGATCCTAACTGACCTAAAACAGGGAATTTTTACTAGGATTAAATGTCAGGAATTGTGAAAAACTGAGTTTAAATATATTTGGCTAAGGTGTATGTAAAACTTCCGACTTCAACTGTACCTGTTGTGTTGATGTTTAGGATGAGGTGGGTGTAATTCTTTGTGTGCTCTAGGGCAACAGTGTCTAGATAGAATTTGTATTTGTTGTCTTGGCTACTGGACCTTTTTTGGAACACCATTATTTTTGTCTTACTGAGATTCACTGCTGCTTTAGGCCCTCTTTGGTTGGGGACAGAAGTACCAGATCATCTGCAAACAGTAGACATTTGATTTCTGAGTCCAGATTGTCAATAATGGTGTATACGTGGTTTGTCGTACAGTATTTTGGTAAGAAGACAATTTTACATTTTCTCAGGACATTGATTCCACTGAGGAAATGTTAGAGTCTGCTGTTGATGATACTGCAGAGGATTCTTCAGAGATTGCTGCTAACGCATATTCTACAGAAATTATTGGGGTCACATTTTATGGGTTGGAGTGATCAAGCCTTGGTTCCAAATATTAGGGAAGATGCCAGAGCTGAGGGTAATATTGAAGAGTTTAAGAGTAGCCAACTTGAATTTGTGGTCCATATATTTTATCATTTTGTTTAGGACACCATCAACACCACAGCCCTTTTTGGGTTGGGGTGGGGGGGGTTGTATTTTGTCCTGTAGCTCATCCAATGTAATTGGAGAATCCAGTGGGTTCTGGTAGTCTTTAATAACTTATTCTAAGTTTAGTAAATGATCATGTATATGTTTTTGCACTTGGTTCTTTGTTATATGGCCAAAAAGGTTGGAGAAGTGGTTTATCAATACATCTTCATATTGGATAGATAGCTCTTCATGTTGTTGTTTGTTTAGTGTGTTCCAATTTTCCCAGAAGTGATTTGATTCTATGGATTCTTCAATCACAATGAGCTGTTTTCTGTCATGCTGGTCCTTCTTTTTTCTTAGTGTATTTCTGTATTGTTTTAGTGTTTCACCATAGTGAAGGCGTAAGCTAAAGTTTTCTGGTTCTCTGTGTTTTTGGTTGGATAGGTTTCTCAATTTCTTTATTAGGTTTTTACATTCTTCATCAAACCATTTCTCATTGTTGTTAGTTGTCTTAGGTTTTCTGCCGGAATTTTAATTTAATATGTCAGCTGATAGGTCAAATATATTGTTCAGGCTTCCTACTGTTCCTAAGTTTACACCTTCACTATTGAAGGAAAACATTTTGTCTAGGAGTGATTGGATGTGTTGTTGGCCAATAGTTTTTTGGTAGGTTTCTACACTACCCTCCTTCCATCTATAGCATTTCTTAATAGTATGCAGTTCGTTCAGCTTCGATGCCTCATGGTTGATTATTGCTCCGTTCAAGTAGATTATGATTTTGCTGTGATCTGATAGGGGTGTCGGTGGGCTGACTGTGAATGCTCCGAGAGACTCTGGGTTGAGGTTGGTGATAAAGTAGTCTACAGTACTACTGCCAAGAGATGGGTTATAGGTATACCTACCGTAGGAGTCCCCTCGAAGCCTACCATTGACTATGTACATACCCAGTGTGAGACAGAGCTGCAGGAGTTGTGACCCGTTTTTGTTGGTTATGTTGACGTAGTTGTGTCTAGGGGGACATATGGGGAGGGGTGCTGTCACCTCCAGGTAGGTCTTTGTCCCCCTGTGTGCTGAGGGTGTCAGGTTCTTGTCCAGTTCTAGCATTTAGGTCACCACAGACTAGAACAGTGGCTTGCGAAAGTATTCACCCCCCTTGGCATTTTTCCTATTTTGTTGCCTTACAACCTGGAATTAAAATGGATTTTTGGGGGGTTTGTATAATTTGATTTACATAATATGTCTACCACTTTGAAGATGCTAAATATTTTTTTTGGGTGAAACAAACAAGAAATAAGACAAAAAAACACAAAACTTGAGTGTGCATAACTATTCACCCCCCCCCCCCCCAAAGTCAATACTTTGTAGAGCCACCTTTTGCAGCAATTACAGCTGCAAGTCTCTTGGGGTATGTCTCTATAAGCTTGGCACATCTAGCCACTGGGATTTTTGCCCATTCTTCTAGGCAAAACTGCTCCAGCTCCTTCAAGTTGGATATGTTCCGCTGGTGTACAGCAATCTTTATACCACAGATTCTCAATTGGATTGATGTCTGGGCTTTGACTAGGCCATTCTAAGACATTTAAATGTTTCCCCCTTAAACCACTCAAGTGTTGCTTTAGCAGTATGCTTAGGGTCATTGTCCTGCTGGAAGGTGAACCTCCGTCCCAGTCTCAAATCTCTGGAAGACTGAAACAGGTTTCCCTCAAGAATTTCCCTGTATTTAGCGCCATCCATCATTCCTTCAATTCTGACGAGTTTCCCAGTCCCTGCCGATGAAAAATATCCCCACAGCATGATGCTGCCACCACCATGCTTCACTGTGGGGATGGTGTTCTCGGGGTGATGAGAGGTGTTGGGTTTGCACCATACATAGCGTTTTCCTTGATGGCCAAAAAGCTCAATTTTAGTCTCATCTGACCAGAGTACCTTCTTCCATATGTTTGGGGAGTCTCCCACATGCCTTTTGGCGAACACCAAACGTGTTTGCTTATTTTTTTCTTTAAGCAATGGCTTTTTTCTGGCCACTCTTCCATAAAGCCCAGCTCTGTGGAGTGTACGGCTTAAAGTGGTCCTATGGACAGATACCCCAATCTCCACTGTGGAGCTTTGCAGCTCCTCCAGGGTTATCTTTGGTCTCTTTGTTGCCTCTCTGATTAATGCCCTCCTTGCCTGGTCCATGAGTTTTGGTGGGCGGCCCTCTCTTGGCAGGTTTGTTGTGGTGCCATATCCTTTCCATTTTTTAATAATGGATTTAATGGTGCTCCGTGGGATGTTCAAAGTTTCTGATATTTTTTTATAACCCAACCCTGATCTGTACTTCTCCACAACTTTGTCCCTGACCTGTTTGGAGAGCTCCTTGGTCTTCATGGTGCCGCTTGCTTGGTGGTGCCCCTTGCTTAGTGGTTTTGCAGACTCTGGGGCCTTTCAGAACAGGTGTATATATACACTGAAATCATGTGACAGATCATATGACACTTAGATTGCACACAGGTGGACTTTATTTAACTAATTATGTGACTTCTGAAGGTAATTGGTTGCACCAGATCTTATTTAGGGGCTTCATAGCAAAGTTATTTTATTCATTTCATTTCACCAATTTGGACTATTTTGTGTATGTCCATTACATGAAATCCAAATAAAATCCATTTAAATTACAGGCTGTAATTCAACAAAATAGGAAAAACGCCAAGGGGGTTAAATACTTTTGCAAGGCACTGTACATGTCCCTGGGCCTGGAAATTATTGATCTCCCCCTCTAGGATGGAGAAGCTGTCTTCATTAAAGTATGGGGATTCTAGTGGGGGGATATAGGTACCACACAGGAGGACATTTATCTCTGTTGAGATCATTTCCTTTTGAATTTCTAGCCAAATGTAAAATGTTCCTGTTTTTATTTATTTTTATAGAGTGAGTTATACCAAATTAGCATACCCCCTGAGTCCCTTCCCTGTTTTACTCCTGGTAGTTTGGTGGATGGGACTACCAGCTCTCTGTAACCTAGAGGGCAACCAGTGGGTCCATCACCTCTATACCATGTTTCTTGTAGGATGACAATGTCTGTATTTCTGATTTATTTGGTAAAGTCCAGGTTCCTGATCTTTAGGCCAAAGGCAGATGACCTCAGGCCTTGGATACTCCAGGACGAGATAGTGAAGGATTTGTGTTCCATAAAGTGTCCAATGTTGTTAGTCGTGTGTTTTGGCCTCAGACCAGTAAGTGTGAGCAGAGCCTGCTGAGCATCTGATACATTCCATTATCTTGGGCTAGTGTAAGCGTGGGGGTTGGGCCTGTTTGCCTGCTCACGGCCTGGGCGTATGTGTGACTTTTATGTTGAGGCCCTCTTTGCGGGAGTGGGGGGCGTGGGGTGGGCAGGAGGGGCATAGGTCTGATCTGAGGGGGCATATATGGGATTTGGGCATGGTTGGTTTGGGGGGGTATTGATTGGTTGGGGTGGGGGTGTGGATGTGGGGGGGGGGGGGGGGGGGTCCCGCAGGTCTGTGGCTGGGTGACCCTAGTTGGTCCTCAGACAGAAGGTCTAAGGTCTCTCTCTCTCTCTGTCTGTCCTAATGACCACTCCACCACAGGCTGGTGTTATTTGGGAGCCAAACATTCTGAGCAACAAATATTGTGTGATAGATAAGATAAATCTCCAACCCTGAGACACAAAAGCAATCATCCTCACCACTGTATCCTCACACTCAAGAGCAGTTAATGATAATATTTTGTCAGCGAATTAATAGGAGATATGGGAACACTACTAGGACACTTTCCCTCTCATCTCTAGGGCTAAGTCATTCTTTTTTTCAGGTATGTGCCAAGTGCCAACCGCTTACTTTATTGAGATGTAAAACTGGGTAGGCTTATGCACAACATGCATAAGCCTACCCATGTCCACGTTCCACCTGTTGACGTGGCTTGCTGCCTACTGGCTTCGGCATTACCGGTACATTGATCTCTAACTTCAGCACCATGGACAGCTCCGTATATTTGTATTATGCATGGCCTACTACCTACATGACATAGGAAATACACTGAAATGTAAATTAAATTAGAATGCTTTTACTAACACTCACCACAGCTGCTTAAATCGCCTTTATAATAGGCTAATGCAACTCTTTGATCGCATTTGCAGACCAAGGCAAGATGAATTCATGACAGTAATTAAGTAGATTGGGAAGCATTCAAAACAGAATTGCCTCTATATAACAATAATCACTCTGATTTTTCTGTAAAATTGGCCTACTGTAGCGTACCTTTTTAACCAACTTGTGCGCTCATGGCCATTCGTGAAATAGTCACATTATGGTCATTTTGAACAGATCACCACCACTTGTGTCAAATAATAGTTTTACAAATTCTTCTCAAATTAGCCTATATGATGAAATTCATTGCTTCCATACTACAATAAAAATAACATAAAAAGCTACTGCTTTAAATACAAAGATCAGCTTATTTCAACATATACAAAGGAATCCGTTGACAATGTCTATGTCATATCAATACAATAAAGAGTAAATTATTCCATATCATTGCTGTGTTGTGGCCGGCTGTTTTAAGACTACTTGTTGCAGCAGATGAGGCATTCTTTTTAGCAAACCAATTTCTAATATCCATTTTGACCACGATGAACAAACAAGTTAAGGTAGCCTACTCTTGAACATGACATTCCGAACGATCACGAGGCTGTCTACATAACGCTCCACCCACTATTCATTTGAATCAGCAAAAAGAGACACACGCTTCATGATGCATTTATGATAGGTCTAAAACCCTGTCAGTCTTAATTACTTGAGCCATATTTAATTTAACAATAAAAAATAGAGGTAATTGAAACTTTAAATGGGCCAAATATCATATCATATCATAGCATGTTATAGCAACAACAACAAAAACATTAGTCATGCAAAATTTCATTCAACCATGTATTTTATTTACACAGGCAAGGAGGTGGAGCCGGCAGGGGATGTAGCTCAGTTGGTAGAGCATGGCGTTTGCAACGCCAGGGTTGTGTGTTCGATAAAATAATGTATGCGCTAACTGTAAGTCGCTCTGGATAAGAGCGTCTGCTAAATGACTAAAATGTAAATGTAAATGTATGGTAGGGCGAGCATGGCTCCCTAAGGCCCGCCCACAACGCCAGGCCTGCAGTAAAGTAATATATTTAAATATATGCACTATAATTGCATTTGATATTATGTTTATGAAATAGATAAATGAAATATCTTTTTTTATATATTTGGGAAATATATGTATAAATAATACAGCCATCTGTATAGTATGTAACATAGAGAAATGCACAAGCGATGGACTTGTAAAGGCTGCCAGAAAACATATCAAAGCTATGTGAACATACAGAGTCTTTTAATAACTTTTTTATGCTTTTTTTTGTCTTTTAAAAATGCTGAAATATCAAATGATCCCTCCTGGAAAATGACCTGTGAGACAAAAATAAATAGCTTAAACATCACTGCTACTTCAGCCAGGTGTTGCTGTAAAGTAAAGCTAACTCAATTAATACATTGCGGAAGGATTGTTCAGTGTCAAACCTCAATAGGATAGAGTGCCTTGGGCAAGTTTCTGCCTTTAAACATCGAATGGCACAGCCATTGGTGCCATGAGTGTTGTGTGCTGGGCAGGGAGCGATCCAGGTCCCTGGTATGGAGGCGTTGTGGTGATCCCACCAGGGTTCAATAGCTTGGGATACCTGCCCCCTAGACCTGCTGTTAGAAGGAAAGGTGTTAGCAGGAGATCATCAGAGAGGGCTATCATTGGCTGGTATAGTCTTGGAGTTAAACCTCATGTAGTCTAAAGCACTATTCACCTGCTTTCATGGAGTAAGGATTCACTCCTTTGGGGAGACTAGAGTTCCCTAGATACATCCCCATCGGGGGAGGAGGTAGAACAGGCTTATTCTGGAAAACATATCAACAAATTTGCAAATGTATTAGTAACATTCTTACAGTTGAAATACAATGGTCATCCACTGCTTTACTGACGTGAATTAAAGTGAATACCTCAGCCTTGGGCATGGGACTTGTGTCAACCCATCAATGTGAATCAAGCCACTGAGAAATAGATGAATCCACTAGAGTGTCTCTATATAGAATATACATAACAGGTTACTTACAGAACTAGGCTTGTCATCTGGTATCCTTGTCATCTGAGGAACATCTTTCTTTTCACTGAAGAACCAGCTGAGCCAGCCTCCACTGTTTGGTGTTTTCTGTACTGGGGGTGCTGGGGGCTGAGGTTCAGCCGCCAGCCAGTTGCCAGTCTGGCTCTGAGGGTTGGCCTCGGAGTGTTCCGGCTTGGTGATGGTCATTAAAGCAGGATCCGCCACATATCTACTCCGGATATCTGTGACAAGTGGGAGAAGTCAAGCCACTCTGCTCATCACAGTACAGAACAATCACTAGCTGACAGTGTGTCTTGAAATGATACTTTGTTACAACCCAAACACAACCAGACTACAGGCACATGGATTCCTAGAGTTAAATCTGTTTCACGTAGACATTTAGACAACACACTCATAAGATAAGGCTTTTCTTATTACCTTTTCTCCTGGCATAGAAATGTCCACAACGTGGAGCATTCACTCCAGCATCCCAGGATCCCACTATGGGGATGATGGGAGGTGAAGGTGGTCCATGCCATTCCATCTGTTCCATTCCATTGGTTTGTGTTGGGATGATGCCTTGTTGGAATGATTGGTTCTTGTTGGGATCCTCCCTCTGGATGATGCCTGTCGGGAGGATCCCCTCCCTCTGCACAGGGATGATGTTTGTCGGTTGGATCCCCTCCCTTTCAGGTACCACAGGCATGTCATCAAGGAGCTATCCAGTGCAGGTGGAGTATAGGAGTTACAAAGACATTAGAATTACCGTTATCATTCCAGCCATCATCATTAATCATCATGATTACACATGACTCATCCTACTCTTGCTGAGACTAATCTACTACCTGAGAGAGGGCACTCTGCAACTCAATAAACTTCCCCTGCATGGAATTCAGCTGCCCCTGCATGTGGTCCATTGACTGCTGCAAGTTGTTCACCTGGTTCTGGGCCCACTGCATCTCATCCTTAGCAGTCATCAGGACGTTTATCAGACTGAGATAAAGAGATTTCACACCATGCCCATTGGACCATCTTTAGGATTCTTTGTCCCCCAATTCCCATTTCTTTAAGAATGCACCTCTGTGCAGATGTTACATTGTGTTACATAGAAAACCCTTACCCTGACATGGGCTCATGGACCAATGGGATCATTGGTATGTCTCCCTGCTCCTGGTTCACTAAAGAAAGAATGCAAGGAAGATTAGAGGACAAAGCCTTGGTTCAGCAATGACAAATTCTGCACACCATGACTATTGGACTGTACAAATGAAGTCAATCCTTGCTCCATTGGTAGTCGTTCATAGGGGACTTTTGGGAAAGTTACCAGAATTATGCAACCTTACATCAGCCCAATCAGTGCTTACCTCCAGGAGAGTTATCCATCGTTAGCTTTCTCAGATAAAGACAATCCTTGTGAAGTGCACTCCGTCTGGGTCAACAATACAATGATACACAGCCTTCAGGCAACTTTTTGTCTTGTGCCTGAATGATGGATCCACAGAACTAGAATGAGATTCAATTTCTATGGATGGAAAAGCAGCGGTATTGCTCAGTG
This sequence comes from Coregonus lavaretus, assembly GCF_964263955.1. NCBI lineage: Eukaryota > Metazoa > Chordata > Actinopteri > Salmoniformes > Salmonidae > Coregonus > Coregonus lavaretus. The sequence continues at coordinate 92,606 of NW_028156594.1, forward strand.
TTATGACATATTATTGAGTCATAATCATGACTACATAACTAATAGTTAATATAGGTTAACAACGTCATAGCAACCAGAGACTTCTATTGATTGTGACATAATCAATACATAGTTCCATATAATTCCATATCATGTTGAATTGAGATTGAATAAGTAATATGTAGGCTACAATCCTATGAGGATTATTATGTCCAATGATAGAATCATGACACAAGAAACCACAGGGCCTAATGTAACACTAACATTTGCACTGCTGAAAAGTAAAGCCATTCTAAAATCCACTGAAACTCAATACATATAGCTTTTATATATGCACAGAACCATATTTGTTACACTATTTTGTAAGGAAATAGAAGTCTATAGTAGAGTCCTTGATGAACATCTGCTTTCAACTCTGTCTTATAGGCCAATGTCTTATAAAAACGTTATCACTAAACAACTAAATAAGTTCCTCTATAAATAGACCTACAATAAGTTACAGTGAGTTGATAGTCATTTGGTTGAATTACAGTATTTTAGGCCCCTCCCAGATTTCGGTTGGTGACCTGGATAATGTTGCTGCTGTGGGATTCATCCTGCTCCTTCTCGTAAGGAACGGGGCCAGCTGACCACAATACATGTCATTATCATATCACAGTTTCCTGTTGGCAAGAAGCAGCCGTATCACTGTGTGTGTGTCAGTCCTATGTAACACAGCCTAAAGATGTTCCACATGCTAGCCCCCTGGAAGCACGATACAGTCAAGTGCTGCTGCTGCTGTTGACATCCCTGTAGACACCAAAACAACCCCATCCCATCCTGACACACACTTATCACCAACAGATAATGTTCATGCAAACCCTACCTCTTCAAAGATGATCCTAAATAAACCCCACATAGCCACACGCTCCAATCCGTCTCCTATCATTGAGAACCCCCCTTACCTTCTGTTTTCATCTACAGACATTATAATGCTCACCTTCTGCTTCTTCTTGATGTTCTTGGCCTTGAACTCATTCTGGAAAACACAAACACATACAGGTCAATCCCAGACATCTACAGTAGTAGAGCAACAACCACAATCAACCATCTGTTGCATAGGTAAGTACATATTGGTAGTGGATGAGGTGAATTACCTATTTTACAAAGTACAATGGTTTGAGAATTTACAGAATTAACACCATGATCCCCACCTTCACACAAGCAAACACCCACGTACAGCTAATTATAGTGCCTGTGTGATGAGGATGAGGTGTATCTCATATAACGCAGTGGGGGTACTTTGTGCCTCTAATCCTTTGTTATGAATAGTGTCTTAAACAAGCAGTGGCTACTCAGTCCTCCTAGTGTCAGCACCCAGAGTATCCATGGCAACTGCAGACTGGGCCCAGCTCATGGAGATGCAGTCCGTTGCCCAACAGGCAGAAAGATACCTCATGTACACTAAATAGTGTGAATGACAGTGCTCTCCTGTGGGGCGTACCTGCAAGTGCATAGAAGAGAGGCTTTTGATCAACTCTGGTTCAGAAGAGCAAGGCTGATTTATGGAAGATTTTACTCCAGGATCTGAATGAGTTTCCTACATTTGATTGTTATAGTTCACTTGAGAGCATAAAATGCTAACGCAAAGGCCAATGTAGACATCACAAAACAGTGAACAAAACAATTCAGCCATTTTGTAGCCAGCAGCCCCATCTATTGGTGAGATTTGATAATACATAAAAACAAAATCAACCGTTCAATTCTGTTTCGAACCTTTTTCAACCTCCCTGCAACCGTACTGCTAGATGCACACGATAAACCCTTTATTCTCAGTTAAACGTTTACAAAAAGACAGACTTGATCTTCTTAAATATAGAAATTAGAGTTTAAAAAGAAAAACACTACATGTGCAACATGAGACTGTCCTTTCGCATTATGTATATTCAACTTTAAACTGTAAGCGTAACGCCGGACGTGTAACATTTTACAAGTGGAACAGCAGATATGGTCAACTAGCTTGCTTGATATTTTGATATAGCTTTAAGAGCAAGGTGAGCTTTATTGCGTTTAAAAAGTAATTTTTTTATGGAATAAGAAAACCGAATATATTAGAACAGGGTTCTTCAATTCCGGTCTGTTTTTCATCCTCTCCTTCTAATCAGGGGCTAATTCAGACCTGGGACACCAGGTGAGTGCAATTAACTACCAGGTAGAAATAAAAAAACAGAAGTGTTTCGGCCCTCCAGGACCGGAATTGAAGAACCCTTTATTAGAACAATGAATGGATAGTAAAAAGTGGAATAGATATTAAGTGTAAATAAATGTAATAAAGCCTATTTTATATGGTAGCCTAAGCATGAAAACCAAAACGCATCACTTTCATATCAATTAGCGTTCTACCTTGTAAATGCTCCCTTTCATACCTTCACTATGCACATATCCTTGCCGTTCCTCTATGCAAAGGATTTCAAAGCTATGATAAACCGCAATTCCATGACATGCATTGGCCGAAGTCTAGATGCAGGAGTGTTGAGACTATACAGGTCAAAATAATGGAAACACCAAAATAAAATGTCTTAATAGCGCGTTGGGCCACCACGAGCCAGAACAGCTTCAATGCACCTTGGCATAGATTCTACACGTGTCTGGAACTCTATTGGAGGGACGCGACACCCTTCTTCCACGATAAATTCCATCGTTTGGTGTTTTGTTGATGGTGGTGGAAAACTCGTCTCAGGCGCCGCTCCAGAATCTCCCATAAGTGTCCAATTGGGTGGAAATCTGGTGACTGAGACGGCCATCGCAAATGGTTTACATAGTTGTCATGCTTAACAAACCATTCAGTGCCTGATTTCAATATACGTTGTATCCCTCATTTACTCATCTGCTTCCATTATTTTGGCAGTTAACTGTAAAATACACTACTGGTCAAAAGTTTTAGAACACCTACTAATTCAAGGGATTTACTATTTTCTACATTGTAGAATAATGGTGAAGACATCAAAATTATGAAATAACACATATGGAATCATGTAGTAACCAAAAAAGTGTTAAACAAATCAAAATATATTTTATATTTGAGATTCTTCAAATAGCCACCCTTTGCCTTGATGACAGCTTTGCACACTCTTGGCATTCTCTCAACCAGCTTCATGAGGTAGTCACCTGGAAAGCATTTTAATTAACAGGTGTGCTTTCTTAAAAGTTAATTAGTGGAATTTCTTTCCTTCTTAATGTGTTTGAGCCAATCAGTTGTGTTGTGACAAGGTATCTATACAGAAGATAGCCCTATTTGGTAAAAGACCAAGTCCATATTATGGCAAGAACAGCTCAATTATGCAAAGAGAAACGACAGTCCATCATTACTTTAAGACATGAAGGTCAGTCAATATGGAACATTTCAAGAACTTTTAAAGTTTCTTCAAGTGCAGTCGCAAAAACCATCAAGTGCTATGATGGCTCTCATGAGGACTGCCACAGGAATGGAAGACCCAGAGTTACCTCTGCTGTAGAGGATAAGTTCATTAGAGTTGCCAGCCTCAGAAATTGCAGCCCAAATAAATGCTTCACAGAGTTCAAGTAACAGACACATCAACTGTTCAGAGGAGACTGTGTGAATCAGGCCTTCATGGCCCATCTGGTTTGTGCTTAGTGGGACTATCATTTGTTTTACAACAGGACAATGACCCAACACACCTCCGGGCTGTATAAGGGCTATTTAACCAAGAAGGAGAGTGATGGAGTGCAGCATCAGAAGACCTGGCCTCCACAATCCCCCAACCTCAACCCAATTGAGCTGGTTTGGGATGAGTTGGACCACAGAGTGAAGGAAAAGCAGCCAACAAGTGCTCAGCATGTGTGAACTCCTTCAAGACTGTTGGAAAAGCATTCCAGGTGAAGCTAGTTGAGAGAATGCCAAGAGTGTGCAAAGCAGTCATCAAGGCAAAGGGTGGCTATTTGAAGAATCTCAAATATATTTTGATTTTGATACTTTTTTGGTTACTACATGATTCCATACGTGTTATTTCATAATTTTGATGTCTTCACTATTATTCTACAATGTAGAAAATAGTAAAAATTAAGAAAAACCCTTGAATGAGTAGGTGCTCTAAAACTTTTCACAGGTAGTGTACATGTTGGTCTCTGCAGCAAATGAGACCAAATGTTCTTCTCTAAAGATATAAAAAACACTTGTGTGTGTGAAATGTGAACACATACATTCTTGCAAAAACTAGATAGATAATTCTGTAATTAACAACTGGAATATGATGAATATTGCATTAAAGTATTCTCCTTATGAACGAGAACATCAGGTGACATTGTAAAACTTGTTTTATTCTAGCAAAAATCCCTGAAGTGAGTACTACTACATTTTTATTACAGTATATTCTGATAAAGGCACTTTTAATACAAAATCCAGCACAAAACAAAACCTACCGCTGATGACAGGGTTGTGCGCAACTAACTATTTGCATAATGTATGATACCTTCCCACCCCTAGGAGGCTCACTACTTTGTGTCTTTGGCAGGCTGCTCACTAAGTTTCTCCTTGTGGTACTTCTGTCCAATCCCATAAGGCACGTGTGCCGCGATAGTACCCAGCTCCTTGGCCCCCTCGATGTGGAACATCTGGTCATCAAAGAAGATGTGGGGACGGATCTTCTGCAGGAGGGGCCCTTTAGGGGCCCCGGCTAGGAACAGGGCCTCGTCGATCTCCAGGCCCCAGCTCCTGAGGGTCTTGAGGACGCGGGCCCCTGAGCTGGCTGCGCTGCGGGATGTTACTAGGTAGGTACGAATGGGGCAGGTCATACGCTCGTTCTTGGCGTAGAACTTCCTCTGGAGCTTACCAAGCGCCTCCAGGAAACACTTTAAGGGACCCTGAGTGAATGAGACATAGGGTTAGCATAGTATTATTACATTTTTTATTAAAGCAAATACATCAATGGGTTCCAGTTTATTTGGATAGTCCCCTATTATAGATGGTCTTTAAATGCTCAAACTATCAACAGCCACGGATGATATGCAACAACTTGTTAAGGATTAGGGTAAGTGGGTGTGTTAGTTAAAAAGTTTGTTGATAGTAAGTTGAACATCTATAACCCTCTATAGGGAGACTCCAAATAAAGTATTACCCAAAGAAAGAACATTTGGAATCATGTCAAAAGCTAACATAAAATAGGAGGCATATACTCTCATGAACACCTGTGCAAGAGGTTTGTTCTCAAACTCCTTCTCATGCTCAAAGAACGTGTCCAGGCCGTGTTGTTTCACGATGATCTCCGACTCATCAGAGAAGAGGACAGCATCCCCGTCAAAGGCAACTTTCAGCTGTGTGTCGGAAAGCTTGTTCTCCACATCTCCAGATGCAAACATGGTCGCTGCTGCAATGCCTATTTATAAAGACATTATAAAAAAGGGGCTTATACATGCTCATAAGTCTTAAAAATGCATTACAACGGTATCATATATGTAGGCTATATCATACCTATAAAAAGTGTTACCACAATGTACATCTACAGTTTTTTACTCTGTTACCAATTTAGCATCCATGCTAACCTAAACCAGTTTAATCCCTAGAGGACAAAGGAAAGCAGCATTTTCAACTACCCTCCTCAATGGCCTCCATGACTTTCTCTCCATCCTTGGAGAGGTACAGGTTGGTCAGATAGGCCTTCAGATAGCCAATGGGGCTTTGCCCTCCCGTCATACAGAACCTCTCAATGGTTAAATCTGTCAGGTAGAGTGAAAAACAAAAACGTATCAGAACCCCATACAAATGTGATGGTATCATCAGGCTGGTAGCCAAAGATTGCCACTAACATCCATGCAAAACATGCATACAACCACTAAAAACATATTTGGTCAAAAATACCCATCATTCAATGAAATGCAGCTCACAATAAGCGCGTCTTATAACCATAGAAATATAATTACTCCAATTACTGGTCATTGTATTTCTCTGCTTATAGCACTGTAGTAGGCATGGCTGAGCGTGTCGACCACGAACCGTAGTGGTTGATGCTGTTGATGAGGCGCACTCCGACCTGGGCGTGGTTATTAGTCATCAGGACGATGTCAAACAGCTCTTCGCTGTCGGGGTAGAGCTGCCTCAGCCGTGCGTTCACAGACATCAGAGCCTGCAGGGTGTGCACAAATGCACTGATAAATGCACAGGGGCGGACTGGGACAAGAATTCAGCCCTGGCATTATCCACATCGCTGCGTACACCACCATCCCTCCCACCATCATGATACCACCAACCATAGATGCACCCTTCACCCTGACCCTACACACAGGCAGTAGTGCTGACATAACATTGGCAGTAAAGTACAGCATTTCTCAACCATTTTCTGTACCAGTGATTGGCGAGACATGGTCCTCTTTTTTTAACCAGCTCATGTTTAAAACAAATACGTAAAAACACCACTGGAGACAACTCACCACTATAACTGTGCCTCTTCTCTAACCATTTTGTTTGTCTCAGCATCTTCGCTGGTGTCACTCAGTGCTGCTTTTGTTCTGTTCTGTCTGCTTAAACATTCCACGTTATAAAAGCCAAGCTAGCAACTTAGCCTATATTGCTAATTAGTGCCCGTCATATATATGTTCTCCTGAATCAACACATACCTTCAAATGTTATTGGCCGCATAGACATTTTGCAGATGTTATCGTGGGTGTAGCGAAATGATGTTTCTAGCGCCAACAGTGCAGTAGTGATATTAATAATAGCGAACAATACAAAAAACCACACAAATCCCCTAAATAAAAATAAAGGAATTTAATATAGAGTTATTAGATAGACGGAATATACATATAAAGAAAACGTCCTCTCATTGTCAACTGCGTTTATTTTCAGCAAACTTAACATGTGTAAATATTTGCATGAACATAACAAGATTCAACAACTGAGACAAACTGAACAAGTTCCACAGACATGTGACTAGCAGAAATTGAATAATGTGTCCCTGAACAAAAGGGGGGTCAAAATCAAAAGTAACAGTCTGGTGTGGCCACCAGCTGCATTAAGTACTGTGGTGCATCTCCTCCTCATGGACTGCACCAGATTTGCCAGTTCATGCTGTGAGATGTTACCCCACTCTTCCACAAGGCACCTGCAAGTTCCCGGACATTTCTGAGGGGGGATGGCCCTAGCACTCACCCTCCGATCCAACAGGTCCCAGACGTGCTCAATGGGTTTGAGATCTGGGCTCTTCGTTGGCAATGGAAGAACACTGACATTCCTGTCTTGCAGGAAATCACGAGCAGTATGGCTGGTGGCATTGTCATGCTGGAGGGTCATGTCAGGATGAGCCTGCAGAAAGGGTACCACATGAGGGAGGAGGATGTCTTCCCTGTAACGCACAGCGTTGAGATTGCCTGCAATGACAACAAGCTCATTCCGACGATGCTGTGACACACCGCCCCAGACCATGACGAACCCTCCACCTCCAAATTGATCCCGCTCCAGAGTACAGGCCTCGGTGTAACGCTCATTCCTTCGACGATAAACGCGAATCCGACCATCACCCCTGGTGAGACAAAACCGCGACTCGTCAGTGAAGAGCACTTTTTGCCAGTCCCGACGGTGGGTTTGTGCCCATAGGCGACGTTGTTGCCGGTGATGTCTGGTGAGGACCTGCCTTACAACAGGCCTACAAGCCCTCAGTCCAGCCTCTCTCAGCCTATTGCGGAAAGTCTGAGCACTGATGGAGGGATTGTGCGTTCCTGGTGTAACTCGGGCAGTTGTTGTTGCCATCCTGTACCTGTCCCGCAGGTGTGATGTTCGGATGTACCGATCCTGTGCAGGTGTTGTTACACGTGGTCTGCCACTGCGAGGACGATCAGCTGTCTGTCCTGTCTCCCTGTAGCGCCGTCTTAGGCGTCTCACAGTACGGACATTGCAATTTATTGCCCTGGCCACATCGGCAGTCCTCATGCCTCCTTGCAGCATGTCTAAGGCACGTTCACGCAGATGAGCAGGTCAGTAGAAAGGCCTCTTTAGTGTCCTAAGTTTTCATAACTGTGACCTTAATTGCCTACCGTCTGTAAGCTGTTAGTGTCTTAACGACCGTTCCACACGTGCATGTTCATTAATTGTTTATGGTTCATTGAACAAGCATGCGAAACAGTGTTTAAACCCTTTACAATTGAGATCTGTGAAGTTATTTGGATTTTTACAAATTATCTTTGAAAGACAGGGTCCTGAAAAAGGGACATTTCTTGTTTTGCTGAGTTTATATGATGGTGTGTATAGACATAATGGAAAATGTATGAATAGAAAAGGTGTGTACAGCAGTAGTTATATAGGATGAGCCTTGACTAGAATACAGCATACACACAAAGTAGGTAAAACAGTATGTAAATATTATTAAAGTGACCAGTGTTCAATGACTATGTACATAGGGCAGCAGTCTCTAGGTCAATTACTATTACAGGGCTCCAGGCTAACATTTTCCCCTGGTGTCACTGGTGCTACTAACTTTTACAGTTGTTGGCACCAGCCCCCCAAATTATGAGTAATCATTTTATGAAGTCATTCATAGTGCTTTATTAAGAAGTGTAATAAATAGACAGACTAAGTTGTTTCATCTAACACGTACAAGCAGGAATGCATGACTCAATACATTTAACCTAACCCAGTGATTGTCATGAATTATGGGATGACAATTAAGACTATATTTGCTATATTTTACTGTCAAAATAGGACTCCAGAATTTTTTTGTTCAATAGAGATACATCTTTATGTGCACCTCAAATATCATTAGGCTAATTAATTTGGGGTACAACACGAGGAAGTGGAAACTCAAAACACATTAACTAGATCGATAACTCTAAATATAATACCCACTGCTAGTAGCCATGTATTCAACCAACAGTACATTTTATGTCCTAAAAACATGTTGCAGTTGTAGGCTACTACCCATGAGACCTATCGGCCTATACCCTCGCAAAGGCCGGTGTGCATTTCGCCGCGCGCCGCTCCATATCTCAAAGCCATATCAAATATCTTGGTTGTAAAACTATTGAGCTGACTATTGAGAAAGCTGAGGCCCTCCACTCTTCAAACGGGACAAAGAGACTAAACTTCCAAAGCGGTGATTTCCCGCAATTGCATTTTGAAATGTTAAACGATTAGACCACATTTCTCTCTCAAGCGCATGGGGGAAGAGGAGAGTGGCTTGCTCATTACAGCAGCAGGTCCCTGTGAAACAGGCACAGGGTCAGGGTGCTCAGTTTCATTACAGGAATCGTGAGGCTAATGCACTTTACTGTTTGTCCAAATCATGGTTTTAGCTGCCCAAAAAAATATGACAAAGTGGAATGTGCTCCAAGTTTATAAGCAGTGACACCCATCCTTTCAGTTTTTTACAATCCATGATGTTGTCTGTCTAACTGATGACAGTGTCAGAACAAGTATCTTTGCTGAAGCCCTGTTTCACTTTGAATATGAGTTTGCGTGACCTCAGCCTGAGAAAAACAGGCTGGCCCATCTTGGCAGGGGGGCTGGCCTTGCCCACTGATTAGCTAAAAGGCTCATTATAGATTAGTATAACAGCAATTGTGCAACAATCCACCCAACAGAAATCCACCCAACTATAAATGTTATTACAAGAGGTCTTCCCTCGAGTTAAACATTTGTCATTCAGCTATTGATTCAAACATGGTCTAATGGTCATATAATTTTGACTCCTGTGGCTGCATACCATTATAGTAGAAGAACCAGATTAACCTGCCACAATGGCATCCATGCGTAGATGGTAACAGTGGTAAACAACATTGGCTATTGTAATTCTGAGCAAAAACCTATTCTGGATGCATTACACACATTTCAGCTAGGCCTAAAGACAATGGCAATATTGAGTGAGGTTTCTCCTTCACCTACAATAAGGAATGTATATATAGTTGTAAGGCAATCCCAGCCCATTCATAGACACTAATAACCTTTAGTGCCTATTGACAATAGTATCTTCTGGCTGTGGGAGTTGTTTACAGCCCTGATGCTAGCTCTAAACGTTAGCACGGATCGCTTGCGGTACGGCTTTGGAAACAAAGAACGTATATTTCATATCAGCAAGAATTATTATTATTATAAAAATGTTAAGGTTAAATTCCTAAAACACCTTTATAGGGTTAAGACTCCCCCACATGGACATATTTCCATTTTACAGAGCTTGTTTACAGACAACAGACGGAAGACAGAGTCGATTACCCGTGCTAATTAGCTATCTGCGTCTCCGAGGACGCCGCAAACGTGTTGTCACTGAAAAATACTGTTGGCTGCAACTGTTTTAAAACATTGTACAGCAGAGGAGGACAGGAAATACCATCCTACTCAGTGAATTTCAGAAATGTTTCAATAGTGTGTTTTTTTTTTTTAGTTATCAATTTTAGATACAGTAAATATATTCACATCACCAAATAACTGATTAAAATACTGTTTTGCATTGAAGGACTTTTGTGGGCAGATCTGAAAAAGCCTGTGCGAGCAAGGATGCCTACAAACCTGACTCAGTTACACCAGTTCTGTCAGGAGGAATGGGCCAAAATTCACCCAATTTATTGTGGGAAGCTTGTGGAAGGCTACCCGAAACGTTTGACCCAAGTTAAACTATTTAAAGGCAATGCTACCAAATACTAATTGAGTGTATGTAAACTTCTCTACTATTATTCTGTCATTTCACATTTTTAAAATAAAGTGCTGATCCTAACTGACCTAAAACAGGGAATTTTTACTAGGATTAAATGTCAGGAATTGTGAAAAACTGAGTTTAAATATATTTGGCTAAGGTGTATGTAAAACTTCCGACTTCAACTGTACCTGTTGTGTTGATGTTTAGGATGAGGTGGGTGTAATTCTTTGTGTGCTCTAGGGCAACAGTGTCTAGATAGAATTTGTATTTGTTGTCTTGGCTACTGGACCTTTTTTGGAACACCATTATTTTTGTCTTACTGAGATTCACTGCTGCTTTAGGCCCTCTTTGGTTGGGGACAGAAGTACCAGATCATCTGCAAACAGTAGACATTTGATTTCTGAGTCCAGTTTGTCAATAATGGTGTATACGTGGTTTGTCGTACAGTATTTTGGTAAGAAGACAATTTGACATTTTCTCAGGACATTGATTCCACTGAGGAAATGTTAGAGTCTGCTGTTGATGATACTGCAGAGGATTCTTCAGAGATTGCTGCTAACGCATATTCTACAGAAATTATTGGGGTCAAATTTTACGGGTTGGAGTGATCAAGCCTTGGTTCCAAATATTAGGGAAGATGGCAGAGCTGAGGGTAATATTGAAGAGTTTAAGAATAGCCAACTTGAATTTGTGGTCCAAGGCTTGATCACTCCAAGAATAGCCAACTTGAATTTGGGGGGGTTGTATTTTGTCCTGTAGCTCATCCAATGTAATTGGAGAATCCAGTGGGTTCTGGTAGTCTTTAATAACTTATTCTAAGTTTAGTAAATGATCATGTATATGTTTTTGCACCTGGTTCTTTGTTATATGGCCAAAAAGGTTGGAGAAGTGGTTTATCAATACATCTTCATATTGGATAGATAGCTCTTCATGTTGTTGTTTGTTTAGTGTGTTCCAATTTTCCCAGAAGTGATTTGATTCTATGGATTCTTCAATCACAATGAGCTGTTTTCTGTCATGCTGGTCCTTCTTTTTTCTTAGTGTATTTCTGTATTGTTTTAGTGTTTCACCATAGTGAAGGCGTAAGCTAAAGTTTTCTGGTTCTCTGTGTTTTTGGTTGGATAGGTTTCTCAATTTCTTTATTAGGTTTTTACATTCTTCATCAAACCATTTCTCATTGTTGTTAGTTGTCTTAGGTTTTCTGCCGGAATTTTAATTTAATATGTCAGCTGATAGGTCAAATATATTGTTCAGGCTTCCTACTGTTCCTAAGTTTACACCTTCACTATTGAAGGAAAACATTTTGTCTAGGAGGGATTGGATGTGTTGTTGGCCAATAGTTTTTTGGTAGGTTTCTACACTACCCTCCTTCCATCTATAGCATTTCTTAATAGTATGCAGTTCGTTCAGCTTCGATGCCTCATGGTTGATTATTGCTCCATTCAAGTAGATTATGATTTTGCTGTGATCTGATAGGGGTGTCGGTGGGCTGACTGTGAATGCTCCGAGAGACTCTGGGTTGAGGTTGGTGATAAAGTAGTCTACAGTACTACTGCCAAGAGATGGGTTATAGGTATACCTACCGTAGGAGTCCCCTCGAAGCCTACCATTGACTATGTACATACCCAGTGTGAGACAGAGCTGCAGGAGTTGTGACCCGTTTTTGTTGGTTATGTTGACGTAGTTGTGTCTAGGGGGACATATGGGGAGGGGTGCTGTCACCTCCTGGTAGGTCTTTGTCCCCCTGTGTGCTGAGGGTGTCAGGTTCTTGTCCAGTTCTAGCATTTAGGTCACCACAGACTAGAACAGTGGCTTGCGAAAGTATTCACCCCCCTTGGCATTTTTCCTATTTTGTTGCCTTACAACCTGGAATTAAAATGGATTTTTGGGGGGTTTGTATAATTTGATTTACATAATATGTCTACCACTTTGAAGATGCAAAATATTTTTTTTGGGTGAAACAAACAAGAAATAAGACAAAAAAACACAAAACTTGAGTGTGCATAACTATTCACCCCCCCCAAAGTCAATACTTTGTAGAGCCACCTTTTGCAGCAATTACAGCTGCAAGTCTCTTGGGGTATGTCTCTATAAGCTTGGCACATCTAGCCACTGGGACTTTTGCCCATTCTTCTAGGCAAAACTGCTCCAGCTCCTTCAAGTTGGATGGGTTCCGCTGGTGTACAGCAATCTTTATACCACAGATTCTCAATTGGATTGAGGTCTGGGCTTTGACTAGGCCATTCTAAGACATTTAAATGTTTCCCCCTTAAACCACTCAAGTGTTGCTTTAGCAGTATGCTTAGGGTCATTGTCCTGCTGGAAGGTGAACCTCCGTCCCAGTCTCAAATCTCTGGAAGACTGAAACAGGTTTCCCTCAAGAATTTCCCTGTATTTAGCGCCATCCATCATTCCTTCAATTCTGACCAGTTTCCCAGTCCCTGCCGATGAAAAATATCCCCACAGCATGATGCTGCCACCACCATGCTTCACTGTGGGGATGGTGTTCTCGGGGTGATGAGAGGTGTTGGGTTTGCACCATACATAGCGTTTTCCTTGATGGCCAAAAAGCTCAATTTTAGTCTCATCTGACCAGAGTACCTTCTTCCATATGTTTGGGGAGTCTCCCACATGCCTTTTGGCGAACACCAAACGTGTTTGCTTATTTTTTTCTTTAAGCAATGGCTTTTTTCTGGCCACTCTTCCATAAAGCCCAGCTCTGTGGAGTGTACGGCTTAAAGTGGTCCTATGGACAGATACCCCAATCTCCACTGTGGAGCTTTGCAGCTCCTCCAGGGTTATCTTTGGTCTCTTTGTTGCCTCTCTGATTAATGCCCTCCTTGCCTGGTCCATGAGTTTTGGTGGGCGGCCCTCTCTTGGCAGGTTTGTTGTGGTGCCATATCCTTTCCATTTTTTAATAATGGATTTAATGGTGCTCCGTGGGATGTTCAAAGTTTCTGATATTTATTTATAACCCAACCCTGATCTGTACTTCTCCACAACTTTGTCCCTGACCTGTTTGGAGAGCTCCTTGGTCTTCATGGTGCCGCTTGCTTGGTGGTGCCCCTTGCTTAGTGGTTTTGCAGACTCTGGGGCCTTTCAGAACAGGTGTATATATACACTGAAATCATGTGACAGATCATGTGACACTTAGATTGCACACAGGTGGACTTTATTTAACTAATTATGTGACTTCTGAAGGTAATTGGTTGCACCAGATCTTATTTAGGGGCTTCATAGCAAAGTTATTTTATTCATTTCACTTCACCAATTTGGACTATTTTGTGTATGTCCATTACATGAAATCCAAATAAAAATCCATTTAAATTACAGGCTGTAATTCAACAAAATAGGAAAAACGCCAAGGGGGATAAATACTTTTGCAAGGCACTGTACATGTCCCTGGGCCTGGAAATGATTGATCTCCCCCTCTAGGATGGAGAAGCTGTCTTCATTAAAGTATGGGGATTCTAGTGGGGGGATATAGGTACCACACAGGAGGACATTTATCTCTGTTGAGATCATTTCCTTTTGAATTTCTAGCCAAATGTAAAATGTTCCTGTTTTTATTTATTTTTATAGAGTGAGTTATACCAAATTAGCATACCCCCTGAGTCCCTTCCCTGTTTTACTCCTGCTAGTTTGGTGGATGGGACTACCAGCTCTCTGTAACCTAGAGGGCAACCAGTGGGTCCATCACCTCTATACCATGTTTCTTGTAGGATGACAATGTCTGTATTTCTGATTTATTTGGTAAAGTCCAGGTTCCTGATCTTTAGGCCAAAGGCAGATGACCTCAGGCCTTGGATACTCCAGGACGAGATAGTGAAGGATTTGTGTTCCATAAAGTGTCCAATGTTGTTAGTCGTGTGTTTTGGCCTCAGACCAGTAAGTGTGAGCAGAGCCTGCTGAGCATCTGATACATTCCATTATCTTGGGCTAGTGTAAGCGTGGGGGTTGGGCCTGTTTGCCTGCTCACGGCCTGGGCGTATGTGTGACTTTTATGTTGAGGCCCTCTTTGCGGGAGTGGGGGGCGTGGGGTGGGCAGGAGGGGCATAGGTCTGATCTGAGGGGGCCTATATGGGATGTGGGCATGGTTGGTTTGGGGGGGTATTGATTGGTTGGGGTGGGGGTGTGGATGTGGGGGGGGGGGGGGATCCCGCAAGTCTGTGGCTGGGTGACCCTAGTTGGTCCTCAGACAGAAGGTCTAAGGTCTCTCTCTCTCTCTGTCTGTCCTAATGACCACTCCACCACAGGCTGGTGTTATTTGGGAGCCAAACATTCTGAGCAACAAATATTGTGTGATAGATAAGATAAATCTCCAACCCTGAGACACAAAAGCAATCATCCTCACCACTGTATCCTCACACTCAAGAGCAGTTAATGATAATATTTTGTCAGCGAATTAATAGGAGATATGGGAACACTACTAGGACACTTTCCCTCTCATCTCTAGGGCTAAGTCATTCTTTTTTTCAGGTATGTGCCAAGTGCCAACCGCTTACTTTATTGAGATGTAAAACTGGGTAGGCTTATGCACAACATGCATAAGCCTACCCATGTCCACGTTCCACCTGTTGACGTGGCTTGCTGCCTACTGGCTTCGGCATTACCGGTACATTGATCTCTAACTTCAGCACCATGGACAGCTCCGTATATTTGTATTATGCATGGCCTACTACCTACATGACATAGGAAATACACTGAAATGTAAATTAAATTAGAATGCTTTTACTAACACTCACCACAGCTGCTTAAATCGCCTTTATAATAGGCTAATGCAACTCTTTGATCGCATTTGCAGACCAAGGCAAGATGAATTCATGACAGTAATTAAGTAGATTGGGAAGCATTCAAAACAGAATTGCCTCTATATAACAATAATCACTCTGATTTTTCTGTAAAATTGGCCTACTGTAGCGTACCTTTTTAACCAACTTGTGCGCTCATGGCCATTCGTGAAATAGTCACATTATGGTCATTTTGAACAGATCACCACCACTTGTGTCAAATAATAGTTTTACAAATTCTTCTCAAATTAGCCTATATGATGAAATTCATTGCTTCCATACTACAATAAAAATAACATAAAAAGCTACTGCTTTAAATACAAAGATCAGCTTATTTCAACATATACAAAGGAATCCGTTGACAATGTCTATGTCATATCAATACAATAAAGAGTAAATTATTCCATATCATTGCTGTGTTGTGGCCGGCTGTTTTAAGACTACTTGTTGCAGCAGATGAGGCATTCTTTTTAGCAAACCAATTTCTAATATCCATTTTGACCACGATGAACAAACAAGTTAAGGTAGCCTACTCTTGAACATGACATTCCGAACGATCACGAGGCTGTCTACATAACGCTCCACCCACTATTCATTTGAATCAGCAAAAAGAGACACACGCTTCATGATGCATTTATGATAGGTCTAAAACCCTGTCAGTCTTAATTACTTGAGCCATATTTAATTTAACAATAAAAAATAGAGGTAATTGAAACTTTAAATGGGCCAAATATCATATCATATCATAGCATGTTATAGCAACAACAACAAAAACATTAGTCATGCAAAATTTCATTCAACCATGTATTTTATTTACACAGGCAAGGAGGTGGAGCCGGCAGGGGATGTAGCTCAGTTGGTAGAGCATGGCGTTTGCAACGCCAGGGTTGTGTGTTCGATAAAATAATGTATGTGCTAACTGTAAGTCGCTCTGGATAAGAGCGTCTGCTAAATGACTAAAATGTAAATGTAAATGTATGGTAGGGCGAGCATGGCTCCCTAAGGCCCGCCCACAACGCCAGGCCTGCAGTAAAGTAATATATTTAAATATATGCACTATAATTGCATTTGATATTATGTTTATGAAATAGATAAATGAAATATATTTTTTTATATATTTGGGAAATATATGTATAAATAATACAGCCATCTGTATAGTATGTAACATAGAGAAATGCACAAGCGATGGACTTGTAAAGGATGCCAGAAAACATATCAAAGCTATGTGAACATACAGAGTCTTTTAATAACTTTTTTATGCTTTTTTTTGTCTTTTAAAAATGCTGAAATATCAAATGATCCCTCCTGGAAAATGACCTGTGAGACAAAAATAAATAGCTTAAACATCACTGCTACTTCAGCCAGGTGTTGCTGTAAAGTAAAGCTAACTCAATTAATACATTGCGGAAGGATTGTTCAGTGTCAAACCTCAATAGGATAGAGTGCCTTGGGCAAGTTTCTGCCTTTAAACATCGAATGGCACAGCCATTGGTGCCATGAGTGTTGTGTGCTGGGCAGGGAGCGATCCAGGTCCCTGGTATGGAGGCGTTGTGGTGATCCCACCAGGGTTCAATAGCTTGGGATACCTGCCCCCTAGACCTGCTGTTAGAAGGAAAGGTGTTAGCAGGAGATCATCAGAGAGGGCTATCATTGGCTGGTATAGTCTTGGAGTTAAACCTCATGTAGTCTAAAGCACTATTCACCTGCTTTCATGGAGTAAGGATTCACTCCTTTGGGGAGACTAGAGTTCCCTAGATACATCCCCATCGGGGGAGGAGGTAGAACAGGCTTATTCTGGAAAACATATCAACAAATTTGCAAATGTATTAGTAACATTCTTACAGTTGAAATACAATGGTCATCCACTGCTTTACTGACGTGAATTAAAGTGAATACCTCAGCCTTGGGCATGGGACTTGTGTCAACCCATCAATGTGAATCAAGCCACTGAGAAATAGATGAATCCACTAGAGTGTCTCTATATAGAATATACATAACAGGTTACTTACAGAACTAGGCTTGTCATCTGGTATCGTTGTCATCTGAGGAACCTTTTTCTTTTCACAGAAGAACCAGCTGAGCCAGCCTCCACTGTTTGGTGTTTTCTGTACTGGGGGTGCTGGGGGCTGAGGTTCAGCCGCCAGCCAGCTGCCAGTCTGGCTCTGAGGGTTGGCCTCGGAGTGTTCCGGCTTGGTGATGGTCATTAAAGCAGGATCCGCCACATATCTACTCCGGATATCTGTGACAAGTGGGAGAAGTCAAGCCACTCTGCTCATCACAGTACAGAACAATCACTAGCTGACAGTGTGTCTTGAAATGATACTTTGTTACAACCCAAACACAACCAGACTACAGGCACATGGATTCCTAGAGTTAAATCTGTTTCACGTAGACATTTAGACAACACACTCATAAGATAAGGCTTTTCTTATTACCTTTTCTCCTGGCATAGAAATGTCCACAACGTGGAGCATTCACTCCAGCATCCCAGGATCCCACTATGGGGATGATGGGAGGTGAAGGTGGTCCATGCCATTCCATCTGTTCCATTCCATTGGTTTGTGTTGGGATGATGCCTTGTTGGAATGATTGGTTCTTGTTGGGATCCTCCCTCTGGATGATGCCTGTCGGGAGGATCCCCTCCCTCTGCACAGGGATGATGTTTGTCGGTTGGATCCCCTCCCTTTCAGGTACCACAGGCATGTCATCAAGGAGCTATCCAGTGCAGGTGGAGTATAGGAGTTACAAAGACATTAGAATTACCATTATCATTCCAGCCATCATCATTAATCATCATGATTACACATGACTCATCCTACTCTTGCTGAGACTAATCTACTACCTGAGAGAGGGCACTCTGCAACTCAATAAACTTCCCCTGCATGGAATTCAGCTGCCCCTGCATGTGGTCCATTGACTGCTGCAAGTTGTTCACCTGGTTCTGGGCCCACTGCATCTCATCCTTAGCAGTCATCAGGACGTTTATCAGACTGAGATAAAGAGATTTCAC
The DNA here is from genome assembly GCF_964263955.1 of Coregonus lavaretus. NCBI lineage: Eukaryota > Metazoa > Chordata > Actinopteri > Salmoniformes > Salmonidae > Coregonus > Coregonus lavaretus. The sequence goes on from NW_028156594.1 coordinate 110,998, forward strand.
ACCATGCCCATCTTTAGGATTCTTTGTCCCCCAATTCCCATTTCTTTAAGAATGCACCTCTGTGCAGATGTTACATTGTGTTACATAGAAAACCCTTACCCTGACATGGGCTCATGGACCAATGGGATCATTGGTATGTCTCCCTGCTCCTGGTTCACTAAAGAAAGAATGCAAGGAAGATTAGAGGACAAAGCCTTGGTTCAGCAATGACACATTCTGCACACCATGACTATTGGACTGTACAAATGAAGTCAATCCTTGCTCCATTGGTAGTCGTTCATAGGGGACTTTTGGGAAAGTTACCAGAATTATGCAACCTTACATCAGCCCAATCAGTGCTTACCTCCAGGAGAGTTATCCATGGTTAGCTTTCTCAGATAAAGACAATCCTTGTGAAGTGCACTCCGTCTGGGTCAACAATACAATGATACACAGCCTTCAGGCAACTTTTTGTCTTGTGCCTGAATGATGGATCCACAGAACTAGAATGAGATTCAATTTCTATGGATGGAAAAGCAGCGGTATTGCTCAGTGTTATGACATATTATTGAGTCATAATCATGACTACATAACTAATAGTTAATCTAGGTTAACAACGTCATAGCAACCAGAGACTTCTATTGATTGTGACATAATCATACATAGTTCCATATAATTCCATATCATGTTGAATTGAGATTGAATAAGTAATATGTAGGCTACAATCCTATGAGGATTATTATGTCCAATGGTAGAATCATGACACAAGAAACCACAGGGCCTAATGTAACACTAACATTTGCACTGCTGAAAAGTAAAGCCATTCTAAAATCCACTGAAACTCAATACATATAGCTTTTATATATGCACAGAACCATATTTGTTACACTATTTTGTAAGGAAAATAGTCTGCTTACAACTCTGTGTTATAGGCCAATGTCTTATAAAAACGTTATCACTAAACAACTAAATAAGTTCCTCTATAAATAGACCTACAATAAGTTACAGTGAGTTGATAGTCATTTGGTTGAATTACAGTATTTTAGGCCCCTCCCAGATTTCGGTTGGTGACCTGGATAATGTTGCTGCTGTGGGATTCATCCTGCTCCTTCTCGTAAGGAACGGGGCCAGCTGACCTCAATACATGTCATTATCATATCACAGTTTCCTGTTGGCAAGAAGCAGCCGTATCACTGTGTGTGTGTCAGTCCTATGTAACACAGCCTAAAGATGTGCCACATGCTAGCCCCCTGGAAGCACGATACAGTCAAGTGCTGCTGCTGCTGTTGACATCCCTGTAGACACCAAAACATCCCCATCCCATCCTGACACACACTTATCACCAACAGATAATGTTCATGCAAACCCTACCTCTTCAAAGATGATCCTAAATAAACCCCACATAGCCACACGCTCCAATCCGTCTCCTATCATTGAGACCCCCCCCTTACCTTCTGTTTTCACCCACAGACATTATAATGCTCACCTTCTGCTTCTTCTTGATGTTCTTGGCCTTGAACTCATTCTGGAAAACACAAACACATACAGGTCAATCCCAGACATCTACAGTAGTAGAGCAACAACCACAATCAACCATCTGTTGCATAGGTAAGTACATATTGGTAGTGGATGAGGTGAATTACCTATTTTACAAAGTAAAATGGTTTGAGAATTTACAGAATTAACACCATGATCCCCACCTTCACACAAGCAAACACCCACGTACAGCTAATTATAGTGCCTGTGTGATGAGGATGAGGTGTATCTCATATAACGCAGTGGGGGTACTTTGTGCCTCTAATCCTTTGTTATGAATAGTGTCTTAAACAAGCAGTGGCTACTCAGTCCTCCTAGTGTCAGCACCCAGAGTATCCATGGCAACTGCAGACTGGGCCCACCAGCTCATGGAGATGCAGTCCGTTGCCCAACAGGCAGAAAGATACCTCATGTACACTAAATAGTGTGAATGACAGTGCTCTCCTGTGGGGTGTACCTGCAAGTGCATGGAAGAGAGGCTTTTGATCAACTCTGGTTCAGAAGAGCAAGGCTGATTTATGGAAGATTTTACTCCAGGATCTGAATGTGTTTTCTACATTTGATTGTTATAGTTCACTTGAGAGCATAAAATGCTAACGCAAAGGCCAATGTAGACATCACAAAACAGTGAACAAAACAATTCAGCCATTTTGTAGCCAGCAGCCCCATCTATTGGTGAGATTTGATAATACATAAAAACAAAATCAACCGTTCAATTCTGTTTCGAACCTTTTTCAACCTCCCTGCAACCGTACTGCTATATGCACACGATAAACCCTTTATTCTCAGTTAAACGTTTACAAAAAGACAGACTTGATCTTTTTAAATATAGAAATTAGAGTTTAAAAAGAAAAACACTACATGTGCAACATGAGACTGTCCTTTCGCATTATGTATATTCAACTATAAACTGTAAGCGTAACGCCGGACGTGTAACATTTTACAAGTGGAACAGCAGATATGGTCAACTAGCTTGCTTGATATTTTGATATAGCTTTAAGAGCAAGGTGAGGTTTATTGCGTTTAAAAAGTAATTTTTTTATGGAATAGGAAAACCGAATATATTAGAACAGGGTTCTTCAATTCCGGTCTGTTTTTCATCCTCTCCTTCTAATCAGGGGCTAATTCAGACCTGGGACACCAGGTGAGTGCAATTAACTACCAGGTAGAAATAAAAAAACAGAAGTGTTTCGGCCCTCCAGGACCGGAATTGAAGAACCCTTTATTAGAACAATGAATGGATAGTAAAAAGTGGAATAGATATTAAGTGTAAATAAATGTAATAAAGCCTATTTTATATGGTAGCCTAAGCATGAAAACCAAAACGCATCACTTTCATATCAATTAGCATTCTACCTTGTAAATGCTCCCTTTCATACCTTCACTATGCACATATCCTTGCCGTTCCTCTATGCAAAGGATTTCAAAGCTATGATAAACCGCAATTCCATGGCATGCATTGGCCGAAGTCTAGATGCAGGAGTGTTGAGAATATACAGGTCAAAATAATGGAAACACCAAAATAAAATGTCTTAATAGCGCGTTGGGCCACCACGAGCCAGAACAGCTTCAATGCACCTTGGCATAGACTCTACACGTGTCTGGAACTCTATTGGAGGGACGCGACACCCTTCTTCCACGAGAAATTCCATCGTTTGGTGTTTTGTTGATGGTGGTGGAATACTCGTCTCAGGCGCCGCTCCAGAATCTCCCATAAGTGTCCAATTGGGTGGAAATCTGGTGACTGAGACGGCCATCGCAAATGGTTTACATAGTTGTCATGCTTATCAAACCATTCAGTGCCTGATTTCAATATACGTTGTATCCCTCATTTACTCAACTGCTTCCATTATTTTGGCAGTTAACTGTAAAATACACTACTGGTCAAAAGTTTTAGAACACCTAATTCAAGGGATTTACTATTTTCTACATTGTAGAATAATGGTGAAGACATCAAAACTATGAAATAACACATATGGAATCATGTAGTAACCAAAAAAGTGTTAAACAAATCAAAATATATTTTATATTTGAGATTCTTCAAATAGCCACCCTTTGCCTTGATGACAGCTTTCCACTCTTGGCATTCTCTCAACCAGCTTCATGAGGTAGTCACCTGGAAAGCATTTTAATTAACAGGTGTGCTTTCTTAAAAGTTAATTAGTGGAATTTCTTTCCTTCTTAATGCGTTTGAGCCAATCAGTTGTGTTGTGACAAGGTATCTATACAGAAGATAGCCCTATTTGGTAAAAGACCAAGTCCATATTATGGCAAGAACAGCTCAAATAAGCAAAGAGAAACGACAGTCCATCATTACTTTAAGACATGAAGGTCAGTCAATATGGAACATTTCAAGAACTTTTAAAGTTTCTTCAAGTGCAGTCGCAAAAACCATCAAGTGCTATGATGCAACTGGCTCTCATGAGGACTGCCACAGGAATGGAAGACCCAGAGTTACCTCTGCTGTAGAGGATAAGTTCATTAGAGTTGCCAGCCTCAGAAATTGCAGCCCAAATAAATGCTTCACAGAGTTCAAGTAACAGACACATCAACATCAACTGTTCAGAGGAGACTGTGTGAATCAGGCCTTCATGGCCCATCTGGTTTGGGCTTAGTGGGACTATCATTTGTTTTTCAACAGGACAATGACCCAACACACCTCCAGGCTGTGTAAGGGATATTTTTACCAAGAAGGAGAGTGATGAGTGCTGCATCAGATTACCTGGCCTCCACAAACCCCCGACCTCAACCCAATTGAGCTGGTTTGGGATGAGTCGGACGGCAGAGTGAAGGAAAAGCAGCCAACAAGTGCTCAGCATGTGGGAACTCCTTCAAGACTGTTGGAAAAGCATTCCAGGTGAAGCTGGTTGAGAGAATGCCAAGAGTGGGCAAAGCAGTCATCAAGGCAAAGGGTGGCTATTTGAAGAATCTCAAATATATTTTGATTTGTTTAACACTTTTTTGGTTACTACATGATTCCATACGTGTTATTTCATAATTTTGATGTCTTCACTATTATTCTACAATGTAGAAAATAGTAAAAATTAAGAAAAACCCTTGAATGAGTAGGTGCTCTAAAACTTTTCACAGGTAGTGTACATGTTGGTCTCTGCAGCAAATGAGACCAAATGTTCTTCTCTAAAGATATAAAAAACACTTGTGTGTGTGAAATGTGAACACATACATTCTTACAAAAACTAGATAGATAATTCTGTAATTAACAACTGGAATATGATGAATATTGCATTAAAGTATTCTCCTTATGAACGAGAACATCAGGTGACATTGTAAAACTTGTTTATTCTAGCAAAAATCCCTGAAGTGAGTACTACTACATTTTTACTACAGTATATTCTGATAAAGGCACTTTTAATACAAAATCCAGCACAAAACAAAACCTACCGCTGATGACAGGGTTGTGCGCAACTAACTATTTGCATAATGTATGATACCTTCCCACCCCTAGGAGGCTCACTACTTTGTGTCTTTGGCAGGCTGCTCACTAAGTTTCTCATTGTGGTACTTCTGTCCAATCCCATAAGGCACGTGTGCCGCTATAGTACCCAGCTCCTTGGCCCCCTCGATGTGGAACATCTGGTCGTCAAAGAAGATGTGGGGACGGATCTTCTGCAGGAGGGGCCCTTTAGGGGCCCCGGCTAGGAACAGGGCCTCGTCGATCTCCAGGCCCCAGCTCCTGAGGGTCTTGAGGACGCGGGCCCCTGAGCTGGCTGCGCTGCGGGATGTTACTAGGTAGGTACAAATGGGGCAGGTCATACGCTCGTTCTTGGCGTAGAACTTCCTCTGGAGCTTCCCCAGCGCCTCCAGGAAACACTTTAAGGGACCCTGAGTGAATGAGACATAGGGTTAGCATAGTATTATTACATTTTTTATTAAAGCAAATACATCAATGGGTTCCAGTTTATTTGGATAGTCCCCTATTATAGATGGTCTTTAAATGCTCAAACTATCAACAGCCACGGTTGATATGCAACAACTTGTTAAGGTCTAGGATTAGGGTAAGTGGGTGTGTTAGGTAAAAAGTTTGTTGATAGTAAGTTGAACATCTATAACCCTCTATAGGGAGACTCCAAATAAAGTGTTACCCAAAGAAAGAACATTTGGAATCATGTCAAAAGCTAACATAAAATAGGAGGCATATACTCTCATGAACACCTGTGCAAGAGGTTTGTTCTCAAACTCCTTCTCATGCTCAAAGAACGTGTCCAGGCCGTATTGTTTCACGATGATCTCCGACTCGTCAGAGAAGAGGACAGCGTCCCCGTCAAAGGCAACTTTCAGCTGTGTGTCGGAAAGCTTGTTCTCCACATCTCCAGATGCAAACATGGTCGCTGCTGCAATGCCTATTTATAAAGACATTATAAAAAAGGGGCTTATACATGCTCATAAGTCTTAAAAATGCATTACAACGGTATCATATATGTAGGCTATATCATACCTATAAAAAGTGTTACCACAATGTACATCTACAGTTTTTTACTCTGTTACCAATTTAGCATCCATGCTAACCTAAACCAGTTTAATCCCTAGAGGACAAAGGAAAGCAGCATTTTCAACTACCCTCCTCAATGGCCTCCATGACTTTCTCTCCATCCTTGGAGAGGTACAGGTTGGTCAGATAGGCCTTCAGATAGCCAATGGGGCTTTGCCCTCCCGTCATACAGAACCTCTCAATGGTTAAATCTGTCAGGTAGAGTGAAAAACAAAAACGTATCAGAACCCCATACAAATGTGATGGTATCATCAGGCTGGTAGCCAAAGATTGCCACTAACATCCATGCAAAACATGCATACAACCACTAAAAACATATTTGGTCAAAATTACCCATCATTCAATGAAATGCAGCTCACAATAAGCGCGTCTTATAACCATAGAAATATAATTACCGGTACTCCAATTACTGGTCATTGTATTTCTCTGCTTATAGCACTGTAGTAGGCATGGCTGAGCGTGTCGACCACGAACCGTAGTGGTTGATGCTGTTGATGAGGCGCACTCCGACCTGGGCGTGGTTATTAGTCATCAGGACGATGTCAAACAGCTCTTCGCTGTCGGGGTAGAGGTGCCTCAGCCGTGCGTTCACAGACATCAGAGCCTGCAGGGTGTGCACAAATGCACTGATAAATGCACAGGGGCGGACTGGGACAAGAATTCAGTCCTGGCATTTTATCCACATCGCTGCGTACACCACCAACTCACACCACCATCCCTCCCACCATCATGATACCACCAACCATAGATGCACCCTTCACCCTGACCCTACACACAGGCAGTAGTGCTGACATAACATTGGCAGTAAAGTACAGCATTTCTCAACCATTTTCTGTACCAGTGATTGGCGAGACATGGTCCTCTTTTTTTAACCAGCTCATGTTTAAAACAAATACGTAAAAACACCACTGGAGACAACTCACCACTATAACTGTGCCTCTTCTCTAACCATTTTGTTTGTCTCAGCATCTTCGCTGGTGTCACTCTGTGCTGCTTTTGTTCTGTTCTGTCTGCTTAAACATTACACGTTATAAAAGCCAAGCTAGCAACTTAGTCTATATTGCTAATTAGTGCCCGTCATGTTCTCCTGAATCAACACATACCTTCAAATGTTATTGGCCGCATAGACATTTTGCAGATGTTATCGTGGGTGTAGCGAAATAATGTTTCTAGCGCCAACAGTGCAGTAGTGATATTAATAATAGCGAACAATACAAAAAACCACACAAATCCCCTAAATAAAAATAAAGGAATTTAATATAGAGTTATTAGATAGACGGAATATACATATAAAGAAAACGTCCTCTCACTGTCAACTGCGTTTATTTTCAGCAAACATAACATGTGTAAATATTTGCATGAACATAACAAGAGTCAACAACTGAGACATAAACTGAACAAGTTCCACAGACATGTGACTAGCAGAAATTGAATGTGTCCCTGAACAAAAGGGGGGTCAAAATCAAAAGTATACAGTCAGTATCTGGTGTGGCCACCAGCTACATTAAGTACTGCGGTGCATCTCCTCCTCATGGACTGCACCAGATTTGCCAGTTCTTGCTGTGAGATGTTACCCCACTCTTCCACAAGGCACCTGCAAGTTCCCGGACATTTCTGAGGGGGGATGGCCCTAGCACTCACCCTCCGATCCAACAGGTCCCAGACGTGCTCAATGGGTTTGAGATCTGGGCTCTTCGTTGGCAATGGAAGAACACTGACATTCCTGTCTTGCAGGAAATCACGCACAGAACGAGCAGTATGGCTGGTGGCATTGTCATGCTGGAGGGTCATGTCAGGATGAGCCTGCAGAAAGGGTACCACATGAGGGAGGAGGATGTCTTCCCTGTAACGCACAGCATTGAGATTGCCTGCAATGACAACAAGCTCATTCCGACGATGCTGTGACACACCGCCCCAGACCATGACGGACCCTCCACCTCCAAATTGATCCCGCTCCAGAGTACAGGCCTCGGTGTAACGCTCATTCCTTCGACGATAAACGCGAATCCGACCATCACCCTTGGTGAGACAAAACCGCGACTCGTCAGTGAAGAGCACTTTTTGCCAGTCCCGACGGTGGGTTTGTGCCCATAGGCGACGTTGTTGCCGGTGATGTCTGGTGAGGACCTGCCTTACAACAGGCCTACAAGCCCTCAGTCCAGCCTCTCTCAGCCTATTGCGGAAAGTCTGAGCACTGATGGAGGGATTGTGCGTTCCTGGTGTAACTCGGGCAGTTGTTGTTGCCATCCTGTACCTGTCCCGCAGGTGTGATGTTCGGATGTACCAATCCTGTGCAGGTGTTGTTACATGTGGTCTGCCACTGCGAGGACGATCAGCTGTCTGTCCTGTCTCCCTGTAGCGCTGTTTAGGCGTCTCACAGTACGGACATTGCAATTTATTGCCCTGGCCACATCTGCAGTCCTCATGCCTCCTTGCAGCATGCCTAAGGCACGTTCACGCAGATGAGCAGGTCAGTAGAAAGGCCTCTTTAGTGTCCTAAGTTTTCATAACTGTGACCTTAATTGCCTACCGTCTGTAAGCTGTTAGTGTCTTAACGACCGTTCCACAGGTGCATGTTCATTAATAGTTTATGGTTCATTGAACAAGCATGGGAAACAGTGTTTAAACCCTTTACAATTGAGATCTGTGAAGTTATTTGGATTTTTACAAATTATCTTTGAAAGACAGGGTCCTGAAAAAGGGACATTTCTTTTTTTGCTGAGTTTATATGATGGTGTGTATAGACATAATGGAAAATGTATGAATAGAAAAGGTGTGTACAGCAGTAGTTATATAGGATGAGCCTTGACTAGAATACAGTATACACACAAAGTAGGTAAAACAGTATGTAAATATTATTAAAGTGACCAGTGTTCAATGACTATGTACATAGGGCAGCAGTCTCTAGGTCAGTTACTATTACAGGGCTCCAGGCTAACATTTTCCCCTGGTGTCACTGGTGCTACTAACTTTTACAGTTGTTGGCACCAGCCCCCCAAATTACGAATAATCATTTTATGAAGTCATTCATAGTGCTTTATTAAGAAGTGTAATAAATAGACAGACTAAGTTGTTTCATCTAACACGTACAAGCAGGAATGCATGACTCAATACATTTTGTGCAACCTAACCCAGTGATTGTCATGAATTATGGGATGACAATTAAGACTATAGTTGCTATATTTTACTGTCAAAATAGGACTCCAGAATGTCCAGAATTTTTTTGTTCAATAGAGATAAATCTTTATGTGCACCTCGAATATCATTAGGCTAATTAATTTGGGGTACAACACGAGGAAGTGGAAACTCAAAACACATTAACTAGATCGATAACTCTAAATATAATACCCACTGCTAGTAGCCATGTATTCAACCAACAGTACATTTTATGTCCTAAAAACATGTTGCAGTTGTAGGGTTATGAGACCATGAGACCTATCGGCCTATACACTCGCAATGGCCGGTGTGCATTTCGCCGCGCGCCGCTCCATATCTCAAAGCCATATCAAATATCTTGGTTGTAAAACTATTGAGCTGACTATTGAGAAAGCTGAGGCCCTCCACTCTTCAAACGGGACAAAGAGACTAAACTTCCAAAGCGGTGATTTCCCGCAATTGCATTTTGAAATGTTAAACGATTAGACCACATTTCTCTCTCAAGCGCATGGGGGAAGAGGAGAGTGGCTTGCTCATTACAGCAGCAGGTCCCTGTGAAACAGGCACAGGGTCAGGGTGCTCAGTTTCATTACAGGAATCGTGAGGCTAATGCACTTTACTGTTTGTCCAAATCATGGTTTTAGCTGCCCAAAAAAATATGACAATGTGGAATGTGCTCCAAGTTTATAAGCAGTGACACCCATCCTTTCAGTTTTTTACAATCCATGATGTTGTCTAACTGATGACAGTGTCAGAACAAGTATCTTTGCTGAAGCCCTGTTTCACTTTGAATATGAGTTTGCGTGACCTCAGCCTACCAGAAAAACAGGCTGGCCCATCTTGGCAGGGGGGCTGGCCTTGCCCACTGATTAGCTAAAAGGCTCATTATAGATTAGTATAACAGCAATTGTGCAACAATCCACCCAACAGAAATCCACCCAACTATAAATGTTATTACAAGAGGTCTTCCCTCGAGTTAAACATTTGTCATTCAGCTATTGATTCAAACATGGTCTAATGGTCATATAATTTTGACTCCTGTGGCTGCATACCATTATAGTAGAAGAACCAGATTAACCTGCCACAATGGCATCCATGCGTAGATGGTAACAGTGGTAAACAACATTGGCTATTGTAATTCTGAGCAAAAACCTATTCTGGATGCATTACACACATTTCAGCTAGGCCTAAAGACAATGGCAATATTGAGTGAGGTTTCTCCTTCACCTACAATAAGGAATGTATATATAGTTGTAAGGCAATCCCAGCCCATTCATAGACTCTAATAACCTTTAGTGCCTATTGACAATAGTATCTTCTGGCTGGGGGAGTTGTTAACAGCCCTGATGCTAGCTCTAAACGTTAGCACGGATCGCTTGCGGTACGGCTTTGGAAACAAAGAACGTATATTTCATATCAGCAAGAATTATTATTATTATAAAAATGTTAAGGTTAAATTCCTAAAACACCTTTATAGGGTTAAGACTCCCCCACATGGACATATTTCCATTTTACAGAGCTTGTTTACAGACAACAGACGGAAGACAGAGTCGACTACCCGTGCTAATTAGCTATCTGCGTCTCCGAGGACGCCACAAACGTGTTGTCACTGAAAAATACTGTTGGCTGCAACTGTTTTAAAACATTGTACAGCAGAGGAGGACAGGAAATACCATCCTACTCAGTGAATTTCAGAAATGTTTCAATAGTGTGTTTTTTTTTTAAGTTATCAATTTTAGATACAGTAAATATATTCACATCACCAAATAACTGATTAAAATACTGTTTTGCATTGAAGGACTTTTGTGGGCAGATCTGAAAAAGCCTGTGCGAGCAAGGATGCCTACAAACCTGACTCAGTTACACCAGTTCTGTCAGGAGGAATGGGCCAAAATTCACCCAATTTATTGTGGGAAGCTTGTGGAAGGCTACCCGAAACGTTTGACCCAAGTTAAACTATTTAAAGGCAATGCTACCAAATACTAATTGAGTGTATGTAAACTTCTCTACTATTATTCTGTCATTTCACATTTTTAAAATAAAGTGCTGATCCTAACTGACCTAAAACAGGGAATTTTTACTAGGATTAAATGTCAGGAATTGTGAAAAACGGAGTTTAAATATATTTGGCTAAGGTGTATGTAAAACTTCCGACTTCAACTGTACCTGTTGTGTTGATGTTTAGGATGAGGTGGGTGTAATTCTTTGTGTGCTCTAGGGCAACAGTGTCTAGATAGAATTTGTATTTGTTGTCTTGGCTACTGGACCTTTTTTGGAACACCATTATTTTTGTCTTACTGAGATTCACTGCTGCTTTAGGCCCTCTTTGGTTGGGGACAGAAGTACCAGATCATCTGCAAACAGTAGACATTTGATTTCTGAGTCCAGTTTGTCAATAATGGTGTATACGTGGTTTGTCGTACAGTATTTTGGTAAGAAGACAATTTTACATTTTCTCAGGACATTGATTCCACTAAGGAAATGTTAGAGTCTGCTGTTGATGATACTGCAGAGGATTCTTCAGAGATTGCTGCTAACGCATATTCTACAGAAATTATTGGGGTCAAATTTTATGGGTTGGAGTGATCAAGCCTTGGTTCCAAATATTAGGGAAGATGCCAGAGCTGAGGGTAATATTGAAGAGTTTAAGAATAGCCAACTTGAATTTGTGATCCATATATTTTATCATTTTGTTTAGGACACCATCAACACCACAGCCCTTTTTGGGTTGGGGGGGGGGGGGGGGGGGGGGGGGGGGGTTGTATTTTGTCCTGTAGCTCATCCAATGTAATTGGAGAATCCAGTGGGTTCTGGTAGTCTTTAATAACTTATTCTAAGTTTAGTAAATGATCATGTATATGTTTTTGCACTTGGTTCTTTGTTATATGGCCAAAAAGGTTGGAGAAGTGGTTTATCAATACATCTTCATATTGGATAGATAGCTCTTCATGTTGTTGTTTGTTTAGTGTGTTCCAATTTTCCCAGAAGTGATTTGATTCTATGGATTCTTCAATCACAATGAGCTGTTTTCTGTCATGCTGGTCCTTCTTTTTTCTTAGTGTATTTCTGTATTGTTTTAGTGTTTCACCATAGTGAAGGCGTAAGCTAAAGTTTTCTGGTTCTCTGTGTTTTTGGTTGGATAGGTTTCTCAATTTCTTTATTAGGTTTTTACATTCTTCATCAAACCATTTCTCATTGTTGTTAGTTGTCTTAGGTTTTCTGCCGGAATTTTAATTTAATATGTCAGCTGATAGGTCAAATATATTGTTCAGGCTTCCTACTGTTCCTAAGTTTACACCTTCACTATTGAAGGAAAACATTTTGTCTAGGAGGGATTGGATGTGTTGTTGGCCAATAGTTTTTTGGTAGGTTTCTACACTACCCTCCTTCCATCTATAGCATTTCTTAATAGTATGCAGTTCGTTCAGCTTCGATGCCTCATGGTTGATTATTGCTCCATTCAAGTAGATTATGATTTTGCTGTGATCTGATAGGGGTGTCGGTGGGCTGACTGTGAATGCTCCGAGAGACTCTGGGTTGAGGTTGGTGATAAAGTAGTCTACAGTACTACTGCCAAGAGATGGGTTATAGGTATACCTACCGTAGGAGTCCCCTCGAAGCCTACCATTGACTATGTACATACCCAGTGTGAGACAGAGCTGCAGGAGTTGTGACCCGTTTCTGTTGGTTATGTTGACGTAGTTGTGTCTAGGGGGACATATGGGGAGGGGTGCTGTCACCTCCAGGTAGGTCTTTGTCCCCCTGTGTGCTGAGGGTGTCAGGTTCTTGTCCAGTTCTAGCATTTAGGTCACCACAGACTAGAACAGTGGCTTGCGAAAGTATTCACCCCCCTTGGCATTTTTCCTATTTTGTTGCCTTACAACCTGGAATTAAAATGGATTTTTGGGGGGTTTGTATAATTTGATTTACATAATATGTCTACCACTTTGAAGATGCAAAATATTTTTTTTGGGTGAAACAAACAAGAAATAAGACAAAAAAACACAAAACTTGAGTGTGCATAACTATTCACCCCCCCCCCCCAAAGTCAATACTTTGTAGAGCCACCTTTTGCAGCAATTACAGCTGCAAGTCTCTTGGGGTATGTCTCTATAAGCTTGGCACATCTAGCCACTGGGATTTTTGCCCATTCTTCTAGGCAAAACTGCTCCAGCTCCTTCAAGTTGGATGGGTTCCGCTGGTGTACAGCAATCTTTATACCACAGATTCTCAATTGGATTGAGGTCTGGGCTTTGACTAGGCCATTCTAAGACATTTAAATGTTTCCCCCTTAAACCACTCAAGTGTTGCTTTAGCAGTATGCTTAGGGTCATTGTCCTGCTGGGAGGTGAACCTCCGTCCCAGTCTCAAATCTCTGGAAGACTGAAACAGGTTTCCCTCAAGAATTTCCCTGTATTTAGCGCCATCCATCATTCCTTCAATTCTGACCAGTTTCCCAGTCCCTGCCGATGAAAAATATCCCCACAGCATGATGCTGCCACCACCATGCTTCACTGTGGGGATGGTGTTCTCGGGGTGATGAGAGGTGTTGGGTTTGCACCATACATAGCGTTTTCCTTGATGGCCAAAAAGCTCAATTTTAGTCTCATCTGACCAGAGTACCTTCTTCCATATGTTTGGGGAGTCTCCCACATGCCTTTTGGCGAACACCAAACGTGTTTGCTTATTTTTTTCTTTAAGCAATGGCTTTTTTCTGGCCACTCTTCCATAAAGCCCAGCTCTGTGGAGTGTACGGCTTAAAGTGGTCCTATGGACAGATACCCCAATCTCCACTGTGGAGCTTTGCAGCTCCTCCAGGGTTATCTTTGGTCTCTTTGTTGCCTCTCTGATTAATGCCATCCTTGCCTGGTCCATGAGTTTTGGTGGGCGGCCCTCTCTTGGCAGGTTTGTTGTGGTGCCATATCCTTTCCATTTTTTTATAATGGATTTAATGGTGCTCCGTGGGATGTTCAAAGTTTCTGATATTTTTTTATAACCCAACCCTGATCTGTACTTCTCCACAACTTTGTCCCTGACCTGTTTGGAGAGCTCCTTGGTCTTCATGGTGCCGCTTGCTTGGTGGTGCCCCTTGCTTAGTGGTTTTGCAGACTCTGGGGCCTTTCAGAACAGGTGTATATATACACTGAAATCATGTGACAGATCATGTGACACTTAGATTGCACACAGGTGGACTTTATTTAACTAATTATGTGACTTCTGAAGGTAATTGGTTGCACCAGATCTTATTTAGGGGCTTCATAGCAAAGTTATTTTATTCATTTCACTTCACCAATTTGGACTATTTTGTGTATGTCCATTACATGAAATCCAAATAAAAATCCATTTAAATTACAGGCTGTAATTCAACAAAATAGGAAAAACGCCAAGGGGGTTAAATACTTTTGCAAGGCACTGTACATGTCCCTGGGCCTGGAAATGTTTGATCTCCCCCTCTAGGATGGAGAAGCTGTCTTCATTAAAGTATGGGGATTCTAGTGGGGGGATATAGGTACCACACAGGAGGACATTTATCTCTGTTGAGATCATTTCCTTTTGAATTTCTAGCCAAATGTAAAATGTTCCTGTTTTTATTTATTTTTATAGAGTGAGTTATACCAAATTAGCATACCCCCTGAGTCCCTTCCCTGTTTTACTCCTGGTAGTTTGGTGGATGGGACTACAAGCTCTCTGTAACCTAGAGGGCAACCAGTGGGTCCATCACCTCTATACCATGTTTCTTGTAGGATGACAATGTCTGTATTTCTGATTTATTTGGTAAAGTCCAGGTTCCTGATCTTTAGGCCAAAGGCAGATGACCTCAGGCCTTGGATACTCCAGGACGAGATAGTGAAGGATTTGTGTTCCATAAAGTGTCCAATGTTGTTAGTCGTGTGTTTTGGCCTCAGACCAGTAAGTGTGAGCAGAGCCTGCTGAGCATCTGATACATTCCATTATCTTGGGCTAGTGTAAGCGTGGGGGTTGGGCCTGTTTGCCTGCTCACGGCCTGGGCGTATGTGTGACTTTTATGTTGAGGCCCTCTTTGCGGGAGTGGGGGGCGTGGGGTGGGCAGGAGGGGCATAGGTCTGATCTGAGGGGGCCTATATGGGATGTGGGCATGGTTGGTTTGGGGGGGTATTGATTGGTTGGGGTGGGGGTGTGGATGTGGGGGGGGGGGGGGGGGGGATCCCGCAGGTCTGTGGCTGGGTGACCCTAGTTGGTCCTCAGACAGAAGGTCTAAGGTCTCTCTCTCTCTCTGTCTGTCCTAATGACCACTCCACCACAGGCTGGTGTTATTTGGGAGCCAAACATTCTGAGCAACAACTATTGTGTGATAGATAAGATAAATCTCCAACCCTGAGACACAAAAGCAATCATCCTCACCACTGTATCCTCACACTCAAGAGCAGTTAATGATAATATTTTGTCAGCGAATTAATAGGAGATATGGGAACACTACTAGGACACTTTCCCTCTCATCTCTAGGGCTAAGTCATTCTTTTTTTCAGGTATGTGCCAAGTGCCAACCGCTTACTTTATTGAGATGTAAAACTGGGTAGGCTTATGCACAACATGCATAAGCCTACCCATGTCCACGTTCCACCTGTTGACGTGGCTTGCTGCCTACTGGCTTCGGAATTACCGGTACATTGATCTCTAACTTCAGCACCATGGACAGCTCCGTATATTTGTATTATGCATGGCCTACTACCTACATGACATAGGAAATACACTGAAATGTAAATTAAATTAGAATGCTTTTACTAACACTCACCACAGCTGCTTAAATCGCCTTTATAATAGGCTAATGCAACTCTTTGATCGCATTTGCAGACCAAGGCAAGATGAATTCATGACAGTAATTAAGTAGATTGGGAAGCATTCAAAACAGAATTGCCTCTATATAACAATAATCACTCTGATTTTTCTGTAAAATTGGCCTACTGTAGCCTACCTTTTTAACCAACTTGTGCGCTCATGGCCATTCGTGAAATAGTCACATTATGGTCATTTTGAACAGATCACCGCCGCTTGTGTCAAATAATAGTTTTACAAATTCTTCTCAAATTAGCCTATATGATGAAATTCATTGCTTCCATACTACAATAAAAATAACATAAAAAGCTACTGCTTTAAATACAAAGATCAGCTTATTTCAACATATACAAAGGAATCCGTTGACAATGTCTATGTCATATCAATACAATAAAGAGTAAATTATTCCATATCATTGCTGTGTTGTGGCCGGCTGTTTTAAGACTACTTGTTGCAGCAGATGAGGCATTCTTTTTAGCAAACCAATTTCTAATATCCATTTTGACCACGATGAACAAACAAGTTAAGGTAGCCTACTCTTGAACATGACATTCCGAACGATCACGAGGCTGTTTACGTAACGCTCCACCCACTATTCATTTGAATCAGCAAAAAGAGACATGCGCTTCATGATGCATTTATGATAGGTCTAAAACCCTGTCAGTCTTAATTACTTGAGCCATATTTAATTTAACAATAAAAAATAGAGGTAATTGAAACTTTAAATGGGCCAAATATCATATCATATCATAGCATGTTATAGCAACAACAACAAAAACATTAGTCATGCAAAATTTCATTCAACCATGTATTTTATTTACACAGGCAAGGAGGTGGAGCCGGCAGGGGATGTAGCTCAGTTGGTAGAGCATGGCGTTTGCAACGCCAGGGTTGTGTGTTCGATAAAATAATGTATGCGCTAACTGTAAGTCGCTCTGGATAAGAGCGTCTGCTAAATGACTAAAATGTAAATGTAAATGTATGGTAGGGCGAGCATGGCTCCCTAAGGCCCGCCCACAACGCCAGGCCTGCAGTAAAGTAATATATTTAAATATATGCACTATAATTGCATTTGATATTATGTTTATGAAATAGATAAATGAAATATCTTTTTTTATATATTTGGGAAATATATGTATAAATAATACAGCCATCTGTATAGTATGTAACATAGAGAAATGCACAAGCGATGGACTTGTAAAGGATGCCAGAAAACATATCAAAGCTATGTGAACATACAGTCTTTTAATAACTTTTTTATGCTTTTTTTTTGTCTTTTAAAAATGCTGAAATATCAAATGATCCCTCCTGGAAAATGACCTGTGAGACAAAAATAAATAGCTTAAACATCACTGCTACTTCAGCCAGGTGTTGCTGTAAAGTAAAGCTAATTCAATTAATACATTGCGGAAGGATTGTTCAGTGTCAAACCTCAATAGGGTAGAGTGCCTTGGGCAAGTTTCTGCCTTTAAACATCGAATGGCACAGCCATTGGTGCCATGAGTGTTGTGTGCTGGGCAGGGAGCGATCCAGGTCCCTGGTATGGAGGCGTTGTGGTGATCCCACCAGGGTTCAATAGCTTGGGATACCTGCCCCCTAGACCTGCTGTTAGAAGGAAAGGTGTTAGCAGGAGATCATCAGAGAGGGCTATCATTGGCTGGTATAGTCTTGGAGTTAAACCTCATGTAGTCTAAAGCACTATTCACCTGCTTTCATGGAGTAAGGATTCACTCCTTTGGGGAGACTAGAGTTCCCTAGATACATCCCCATCGGGGGAGGAGGTGGAACAGGCTTATTCTGGAAAACATATCAACAAATTTGCAAATGTATTAGTAACATTCTTACAGTTGAAATACAATGGTCATCCACTGCTTTACTGACGTGAATTAAAGTGAATACCTCAGCCTTGGGCATGGGACTTGTGTCAACCCATCAATGTGAATCAAGCCACTGAGAAATAGATGAATCCACTAGAGTGTCTCTATATAGAATATACATAACAGGTTACTTACAGAACTAGGCTTGTCATCTGGTATCGTTGTCATCTGAGGAACCTCTTTCTTTTCACAGAAGAACCAGCTGAGCCAGCCTCCACTGTTTGGTGTTTTCTGTACTGGGGGTGCTGGGGGCTGAGGTTCAGCCGCCAGCCAGCTGCCAGTCTGGCTCTGAGGGTTGGCCTCGGAGTGTTCCGGCTTGGTGATGGTCATTAAAGCAGGATCCGCCACATATCTACTCCGGATATCTGTGACAAGTGGGAGAAGTCAAGCCACTCTGCTCATCACAGTACA
Source organism: Coregonus lavaretus (assembly GCF_964263955.1). Classification (NCBI taxonomy): domain Eukaryota; kingdom Metazoa; phylum Chordata; class Actinopteri; order Salmoniformes; family Salmonidae; genus Coregonus; species Coregonus lavaretus. The sequence continues at coordinate 129,280 of NW_028156594.1, forward strand.
GAACAATCACTAGCTGACAGTGTGTCTTGAAATGATACTTTGTTACAACCCAAACACAACCAGACTACAGGCACATGGATTCCTAGAGTTAAATCTGTTTCACGTAGACATTTAGACAACACACTCATAAGATAAGGCTTTTCTTATTACCTTTTCTCCTGGCATAGAAATGTCCACAACGTGGAGCATTCACTCCAGCATCCCAGGATCCCACTATGGGGATGATGGGAGGTGAAGGTGGTCCATGCCATTCCATCTGTTCCATTCCATTGGTTTGTGTTGGGATGATGCCTTGTTGGAATGATTGGTTCTTGTTGGGATCCTCCCTCTGGATGATGCCTGTCGGGAGGATCCCCTCCCTCTGCACAGGGATGATGTTTGTCGGTTGGATCCCCTCCCTTTCAGGTACCACAGGCATGTCATCAAGGAGCTATCCAGTGCAGGTGGAGTATAGGAGTTACAAAGACATTAGAATTACCATTATCATTCCAGCCATCATCATTAATCATCATGATTACACATGACTCATCCTACTCTTGCTGAGACTAATCTACTACCTGAGAGAGGGCACTCTGCAACTCAATAAACTTCCCCTGCATGGAATTCAGCTGCCCCTGCATGTGGTTCATTGACTGCTGCAAGTTGTTCACCTGGTTCTGGGCCCACTGCATCTCATTCATAGCAGTCATCAGGAAGTTTATCAGACTGAGATAAAGAGATTTCACACCATGCCCATTGGACCATCTTTAGGATTCTTTGTCCCCCAATTCCCATTTCTTTAAGAATGCACCTCTGTGCAGATGTTACATTGTGTTACATAGAAAACCCTTACCCTGACATGGGCTCATGGACCAATGGGATCATTGGTATGTCTCCCTGCTCCTGGTTCACTAAAGAAAGAATGCAAGGAAGATTAGAGGACAAAGCCTTGGTTCAGCAATGACACATTCTGCACACCATGACTATTGGACTGTACAAATGAAGTCAATCCTTGCTCCATTGGTAGTCGTTCATAGGGGACTTTTGGGAAAGTTACCAGAATTATGCAACCTTACATCAGCCCAATCAGTGCTTACCTCCAGGAGAGTTATCCATGGTTAGCTTTCTCAGATACAGACAATCCTTGTGAAGTGCACTCCGTCTGGGTCAACAATACAATGATACACAGCCTTCAGGCAACTTTTTGTCTTGTGACTGAATGATGGATCCACAGAACTAGAATGAGATTCAATTTCTATGGATGGAAAAGCAGCGGTATTGCTCAGTGTTATGACATATTATTGAGTCATAATCATGACTACATAACTAATAGTTAATCTAGGTTAACAACGTCTTAGCAACCAGAGACTTCTATTGATTGTGACATAATCAATACATAGTTCCATATAATTCCATATCATGTTGAATTGAGATTGAATAAGTAATATGTAGGCTACAATCCTATGAGGATTATTATGTCCAATGATAGAATCATGACACAAGAAACCACAGGGCCTAATGTAACACTAACATTTGCACTGCTGAAAAGTAAAGCCATTCTAAAATCCACTGAAACTCAATACATATAGCTTTTATATATGCACAGAACCATATTTTTTACACTATTTTGTAAGGAAATAGAAGTCTATAGTAGAGTCATTGATGAACATCTGCTTTCAACTCTGTCTTATAGGCCAATGTCTTATAAAAACGTTATCACTAAACAACTAAATAAGTTCCTCTATAAATAGACCTACAATAAGTTACAGTGAGTTGATAGTCATTTGGTTGAATTACAGTATTTTAGGCCCCTCCCAGATTTCGGTTGGTGACCTGGATAATGTTGCTGCTGTGGGATTCATCCTGCTCCTTCTCGTAAGGAACGGGGCCAGCTGACCTCAATACATGTCATTATCATATCACAGTTTCCTGTTGGCAAGAAGCAGCCATATCACTGTGTGTGTGTCAGTCCTATGTAACACAGCCTAAAGATGTGCCACATGCTAGCCCCCTGGAAGCACGATACAGTCAAGTGCTGCTGCTGCTGTTGACATCCCTGTAGACACCAAAACAACCCCATCCCATCCTGACACACACTTATCACCAACAGATAATGTTCATGCAAACCCTACCTCTTCAAAGATGATCCTAAATAAACCCCACATAGCCACACGCTCCAATCCATCTCCTATCATTGAGACCGCCCCTTACCTTCTGTTTTCATCCACAGACATTATAATGCTCACCTTCTGCTTCTTCTTGATGTTCTTGGCCTTGAACTCATTCTGGAAAACACAAACACATACAGGTCAATCCCAGACATCTACAGTAGTAGAGCAACAACCACAATCAACCATCTGTTGCATAGGTAAGTACATATTGGTAGTGGATGAGGTGAATTACCTATTTTACAAAGTAAAATGGTTTGAGAATTTACAGAATTAACACCATGATCCCCACCTTCACACAAGCAAACACCCACGTATAGCTAATTATAGTGCCTGTGTGATGAGGATGAGGTGTATCTCATATAACGCAGCGGGGCTACTTTGTGCCTCTAATCCTTTGTTATGAATAGTGTCTTAAACAAGCAGTGGCTACTCAGTCCTCCTAGTGTCAGCACCCAGAGTATCCATGGCAACTGCAGACTGGGCCCAGCTCATGGAGATGCAGTCCGTTGCCCAACAGGCAGAAAGATACCTCATGTACACTAAATAGTGTGAATGACAGTGCTCTCCTGTGGGGCGTACCTGCAAGTGCATGGAAGAGAGGCTTTTGATCAACTCTGGTTCAGAAGAGCAAGGCTGATTTATGGAAGATTTTACTCCAGGATCTGAATGAGTTTTCTACATTTGATTGTTATAGTTCACTTGAGAGCATAAAATGCTAACGCAAAGGCCAATGTAGACATCACAAAACAGTGAACAAAACAATTCAGCCATTTTGTAGCCAGCAGCCCCATCTATTGGTGAGATTTGATAATACATAAAAACAAAATCAACCGTTCAATTCTGTTTCGAACCTTTTTCAACCTCCCTGCAACCGTACTGCTATATGCACACGATAAACCCTTTATTCTCAGTTAAACGTTTACAAAAAGACAGATCTTCTTGAATATTCTCTACTTCTTGAATATTCAGATCTTCTTGATCTTCTTAAATATAGAAATTAGAGTTTAAAAAGAAAAACACTACATGTGCAACATGAGACTGTCCTTTCGCATTATGTATATTCAACTTTAAACTGTAAGCGTAACGCCTGACGTGTAACATTTTACAAGTGGAACAGCAGATATGGTCAACTAGCTTGCTTGATATTTTGATATAGCTTTAAGAGCAAGGTGAGGTTTATTGCGTTTAAAAAGTAATTGTTTTATGGAATAGGAAAACCGAATATATTAGAACAGGGTTCTTCAATTCCGGTCCTGGAGGGCCGAAACACCTCTGTTTTTCATCCTCTCCTTCTAATCAGGGGCTAATTCAGACCTGGGACACCAGGTGAGTGCAATTAACTACCAGGTAGAAATAGAAAACAGAAGTGTTTCGGCCCTCCAGGACCGGAATTGAAGAACCCTTTATTAGAACAATGAATGGATAGTAAAAAGTGGAATAGATATTAAGTGTAAATAAATGTAATAAAGCCTATTTTATATGGTAGCCTAAGCATGAAAACCAAAACGCATCACTTTCATATCAATTAGCATTCTACCTTGTAAATGCTCTCTTTCATACCTTCACTATGCACATATCCTTGCCGTTCCTCTATGCAAAGGATTTCAAAGCTATGATAAACCGCAATTCCATGACATGCATTGGCCGAAGTCTAGATGCAGGAGTGTTGAGAATATACAGGTCAAAATAATGGAAACACCTAAATAAAATGTCTTAATAGCGCGTTGGGCCACCACGAGCCAGAACAGCTTCAATGCACCTTGGCATGGATTCTACACGTGTCTGGAACTCTATTGGAGGGACGCGACACCCTTCTTCCACGAGAAATTCCATCGTTTGGTGTTTTGTTGATGGTGGTGGAAAACTCGTCTCAGGCGCCTCTCCAGAATCTCCCATAAGTGTCCAATTGGGTGGAAATCTGGTGACTGAGACGGCCATCGCAAATGGTTTACATAGTTGTCATGCTTATCAAACCATTCAGTGCCTGATTTCAAATACGTTGTATCCCTCATTTACTCAACTGCTTCCATTATTTTGGCAGTTAACTGTAAAATACACTACTGGTCAAAAGTTTTAGAACACCTACTAATTCAAGGGATTTACTATTTTCTACATTGTAGAATAATGGTGAAGACATCAAAACTATGAAATAACACATGGCATCATGTAGTAACCAAAAAAGTGTTAAACAAATCTAAATATATTTTATATTTGAGATTCTTCAAATAGCCACCCTTTGCCTTGATGACAGCTTTGCACACTCTTGGCATTCTCTCAACCAGCTTCATGAGGTAGTCACCTGGAAAGCATTTCAATTAACAGGTGTGCTTTCTTAAAAGTTAATTAGTGGAATTTCTTTCCTTCTTAATGCGTTTCAATCAATCAATCAATTTTATTTTATATAGCCCTTCTTACATCAGCTAATATCTCGAAGTGCTGTACAGAAACCCAGCCTAAAACCCCAAACAGCTAGTAATGCAGGTGTAGAAGCACGGTGGCTAGGAAAAACTCCCTAGAAAGGCGAAAACCTAGGAAGAAACCTAGAGAGGAACCAGGCTATGAGGGGTGGCCAGTCCTCTTCTGGCTGTGCCGGGTGAAGATTATAGCAGAACCATGCCAAGATGTTCAAAAATGTTCATAAGTGACAAGCATGGTCAAATAATAATCAGGAATAAATCTCAGTTGGCTTTTCATAGCCGATCATTAAGAGTTGAAAACAGCAGGTCTGGGACAGGTAGGGGTTCCATAACCGCAGGCAGAACAGTTGAAACTGGAATAGCAGCAAGGCCAGGCGGACTGGGGACAGCAAGGAGTCACCACGGCCGGTAGTCCCGACGTATGGTCCTAGGGCTCAGGTCTCTCAGTTGGCTTTTCATAGCCGATCATTAAGAGTTGAAAACAGCAGGTCTGGGACAGGTAGGGGTTTCGTAACCGCAGGCAGAACAGTTGAAACTGGAATAGCAGCAAGGCCAGGCGGACTGGGGACAGCAAGGTGTCATCATGCCCGGTAGTCCTGACGTATGGTCCTAGGGCTCAGGTTCTCAGAGAGAAAGAGAGAACGAGAGAATTAGAGAGAGCATACTTAAATTCACACAGGACACTGGATAAGACAGGAGAAGTACTCCAGGTATAACCAACTAACCCCAGCCCCCCGACACATAAACTACTGCAGCATAAATACTGGAGGCTGAGACAGGAGCGGTCCGGAGACACTGTGGCCCCATCCGAAGAAACCCCCGGACAGGGCCAAACAGGAAGGATATAACCCCACCCACTCTGCCAAAGCACAGCCCCCGCACCACTAGAGGGATATCCTCAACCACCAACTTACAATCCTGAGACAAGGCCGAGTATAGCCCACAGAGGTCTCCACCACAGCACAAACCAAGGGGGGGCGCCAACCCAGACAGGAAGATCACGTCAGTAACTCAACCCACTCAAGTGACGCACCCCTCCCAGGGACGGCATGAAAGAGCACCAGCAAGCCAGTGACTCAGCCCCTGCAACAGGGTTAGAGGCAGAGAACCCCAGTGGAGAGGGGAACCGGCCCGGCAGAGACAGCAAGGGCTGTTCGTTGCTCCAGAGCCTTTCCGTTCACCTTCACACTCCTGGGCCAGACTACACTCAATCATATGACCTACTGAAGAGATAAGTCTTCAGTAAAGACTTAAAGGTTGAGACCGAGTCTGCGTCTCTCACATGGGTAGGCAGACTGTTCCATAAAAATGGAGATCTATAGGAGAAAGCCCTGCCTCCCGCTGTTTGCTTAGAAATTCTAGGGACAATTAGGAGGCCTGCGTCTTGTGACCGTAGCGTACGTATTGGTATGTACGGCAGGACCAACTCGGAAAGATAGGTAGGAGCAAGCCCATGTAACGCTTTATAGGTTAACAGTAAAACCTTGAAATCAGCCCTTGCCTTAACAGGAAGCCAGTGTAGGGAAGCTAGCACTGGAGTAATATGATCAAATTTCTTGGTTCTAGTCAGGATTCTAGCAGCCGTATTTAGCACTAACTGAAGTTTATTTAGTGCTTTATCCGGGTAGCCGGAAAATAGAGCATTGCAGTAGTCTAACCTAGAAGTAACAAATGCATGGATTAATTTTTCTGCATCATTTTTGGACAGAAAATTTCTGATTTTTGCAATGTTACGTAGATGGAAAAAAGCTGTCCTTGAAACAGTCTTGATATGTTCGTCAAAAGAGAGATCAGGGTCAAGAGTAACGCCGAGGTCCTTCACAGTTTTATTTGAGACGACTTTACAACCATCAAGATGAATTGTCAGATTTAACAGAAGATCTCTTTGTTTCTTGGGACCTAGAACAAGCATCTCTGTTTTGTCCGAGTTTAAAAGTAAAAAGTTTTCAGCCATCCACTTCCTTATGTCTGAAACACAGGCTTCTAGCGAGGGCAATTTTGGGGCTTCACCATGTTTCATTGAAATGTACAGCTGTGTGTCATCCGCATAGCAGTGAAAGTTAACATTATGTTTTCGAATAACATCCCCAAGAGGTAAAATATATAGTGAAAACAATAGTGGTCCTAAAACGGAACCTTGAGGAACACCGAAATGTACAGTTGATTTGTCGGAGGACAGACCATTCACAGAGACAAACTGATATCTTTCCGACAGGTAAGATCTAAACCAGGCCAGAACTTGTCCGTGTAGACCAATTTGGGTTTCCAGTCTCTCCAAAAGAATGTGGTGATCGATGGTGTCAAAGGCAGCACTAAGGTCTAGTAGCACGAGGACAGATGCAGAGCCTCGGTCTGACGCCATTAAAAGGTCATTTACCACCTTCACAAGTGCAGTCTCAGTGCTATGATGGGGTCTAAAACCAGACTGAAGCATTTCGTACACATTGTTTGTCTTCAGAAAGGCAGTGAGTTGCTGCGCAACAGCTTTTTCTAAAATTTTTGAGAGGAATGGAAGATTCGATATAGGCCGATAGTTTTTTATATTTTCCGGGTCAAGGTTTGGCTTTTTCAAGAGAGGCTTTATCACTGCCACTTTTAGTGAGTTTGGTACACATCCGGTGGATAGAGAGCTGTTTATTATGTTCAACATAGGAGGGCCAAGCACAGGAAGCAGCTCCTTCAGCAGTTTAGTAGGAATAGGATCCAGTATGCAGCTTGAAGGTTTAGAGGCCATGATTATTTTCATCATTGTGTCAAGAGATATAGTACTAAAACACTTAAGTGTCTCTCCCGATCCCAGGCCCTCGCAGAGCTGTGCAGATCCAGGACAGCTAAGCCCTGGAGGAATACGCAGATTCAAAGAGGAGTCCGTAATTTGCTTTCTAATGGTCATGATCTTTTCCTCAAAGAAGTTCATGAATTTATTACTGCTGAAGTGAAAGCCATCCTCTCTTGGGGAATGCTGCTTTTTAGTTAGCTTTGCAACAGTATCAAAAAGAAATTTTGGATTATTCTTATTTTCCTCGATTAAGTTGGAAAAGTAGGATGATCGAGCAGCAGTGAGGGCTCTTCGGTACTGCACGGTACTGTCTTTCCAAGCTAGTCGGAAGACTTCCAGTTTGGTGTGGCGCCATTTCCGTTCCAATTTCCTGGAAGCTTGCTTCAAAGCTCGGGTATTTTCTGTATACCAGGGAGCTAGTTTCTTATGACAAATGTTTTTCGTTTTTAGGGGTGCAACTGCATCTAGGGTATTGCGCAAGGTTAAATTGAGTTCCTCAGTTAAGTGGTTAACTGATTTCTGTCCTCTGACGTCCTTGGGTAGGCAGAAGGAGTCTGGAAGGGCATCAAGGAATTTTTGTGTTGTCTGAGAATTTATAGCACGACTTTTGATGCTCCTTGGTTGGGGTCTGAGCAGATTATTTGTTGCGATTGCAAACGTAATAAAATGGTGGTCCGATAGTCCAGGATTTTGTGGAAAAACATTAAGATCTACAACATTTATTCCATGGGACAAAACTAGGTCCAGAGTATGACTGTGGCAGTGAGTAGGTCCAGAGACATGTTGGACAAAACCCACTGAGTCGATGATGGCTCCGAAAGACTTTTGGAGTGGGTCTGTGGACTTCTCCATGTGAATATTAAAATCACCAAAAATTAGAATATGATCTGCTATGACTACAAGGTCTGATAGGAATTCAGGAAACTCAGAGAGGAACGCTGTATATGGCCCAGGAGGCCTGTAAACAGTAGCTATAAAAAGTGATTGAGTAGGCTGCATAGATTTCATGACTAGAAGCTCAAAAGATGAAAACGCCATTTTTTTTTTTGTAAATTGAAATTTGCTATCGTAAATGTTAGCAACACCTCCGCCTTTGCGGGATGCACGGGGAATATGGTCACTAGTGTAACCAGGAGGTGAGGCCTCATTTAACACAGCAAATTCATCAGGCTTAAGCCATGTTTCAGTCAGGCCAATCACATCAAGATTATGATCAGTGATTAGTTCATTGACTATGACTGCCTTTGAAGTGAGGGATCTAACATTAAGTAACCCTATTTTGAGATGTGAGGTATCACGATCTCTTTCAATAATGGCAGGAATGGAGGAGGTCTTTATCCTAATAAGATTGCTAGGGTGAACACCGCCATGTTTAGTTTTGCCCAACCTAGGTCGAGGCACAGACACAGTCTCAATGGGTATGGCTGAGCTGACTACACTGACTATGCTATTGGCAGACTCCACTAAGCTGGCAGGTTGGCTAACAGCCTGCTGCCTGGCCTGCACCCTATTTCACTGTGGGGCTAGAGGAGTTAGAGCCCTATCTATGTTGGTAGATAAGAGGAGAGCACCCCTCCAGCTAGGATGGAGTCCGTCACTCCTCAGCAGGTCAGGCTTGGTCCTGTTTGTGGGTGAGTCCCAGAAAGAGGGACAATTATCCACAAATGTTATCTTTTGGGAGGGGCAGAAAACAGTTTTCAGCCAATCAGTTGTGTTGTGACAAGGTATCTATACAGAAGATAGCCCTATTTGGTAAAAGACCAAGTCCATATTACGGCAAGAACAGCTCAAATAAGCAAAGAGAAACGACAGTCCATCATTACTTTAAGACATGAAGGTCAGTCAATATGGAACATTTCAAGAACTTTTAAAGTTTCTTCAAGTGCAGTCGCAAAAACCATCAAGTGCTATGATGCAACTGGCTCTCATGAGGACTGCCACAGGAATGGAAGACCCAGAGTTACCTCTGCTGTAGAGGATAAGTTCATTAGAGTTGCCAGCCTCAGAAATTGCAGCCCAAATAAATGCTTCACAGAGTTCAAGTAACAGACACATCAACATCAACTGTTCAGAGGAGACTGTGTGAATCAGGCCTTCATGGCCCATCTGGTTTGGGCTTAGTGGGACTATCATTTGTTTTTCAACAGGACAATGACCCAACACACCTCCAGGCTGTGTAAGGGATATTTTTACCAAGAAGGAGAGTGATGAGTGCTGCATCAGATTACCTGGCCTCCACAAACCCCCGACCTCAACCCAATTGAGCTGGTTTGGGATGAGTCGGACGGCAGAGTGAAGGAAAAGCAGCCAACAAGTGCTCAGCATGTGGGAACTCCTTCAAGACTGTTGGAAAAGCATTCCAGGTGAAGCTGGTTGAGAGAATGCCAAGAGTGGGCAAAGCAGTCATCAAGGCAAAGGGTGGCTATTTGAAGAATCTCAAATATATTTTGATTTGTTTAACACTTTTTTGGTTACTACATGATTCCATACGTGTTATTTCATAATTTTGATGTCTTCACTATTATTCTACAATGTAGAAAATAGTAAAAATTAAGAAAAACCCTTGAATGAGTAGGTGCTCTAAAACTTTTCACAGGTAGTGTACATGTTGGTCTCTGCAGCAAATGAGACCAAATGTTCTTCTCTAAAGATATAAAAAACACTTGTGTGTGTGAAATGTGAACACATACATTCTTACAAAAACTAGATAGATAATTCTGTAATTAACAACTGGAATATGATGAATATTGCATTAAAGTATTCTCCTTATGAACGAGAACATCAGGTGACATTGTAAAACTTGTTTTATTCTAGCAAAAATCCCTGAAGTGAGTACTACTACATTTTTACTACAGTATATTCTGATAAAGGCACTTTTAATACAAAATCCAGCACAAAACAAAACCTACCGCTGATGACAGGGTTGTGCGCAACTAACTATTTGCATAATGTATGATACCTTCCCACCCCTAGGAGGCTCACTACTTTGTGTCTTTGGCAGGCTGCTCACTAAGTTTCTCCTTGTGGTACTTCTGTCCAATCCCATAAGGCACGTGTGCCGCGATAGTACCCAGCTCCTTGGCCCCCTCGATGTGGAACATCTGGTCGTCAAAGAAGATGTGGGGACGGATCTTCTGCAGGAGGGGCCCTTTAGGGGCCCCGGCTAGGAACAGGGCCTCGTCGATCTCCAGGCCCCAGCTCCTGAGGGTCTTGAGGACGCGGGCCCCTGAGCTGGCTGCGCTGCGGGATGTTACTAGGTAGGTACGAATGGGGCAGGTCATACGCTCGTTCTTGGCGTAGAACTTCCTCTGGAGCTTCCCCAGCGCCTCCAGGAAACACTTTAAGGGACCCTGAGTGAATGAGACATAGGGTTAGCATAGTATTATTACATTTTTTATTAAAGCAAATACATCAATGGGTTCCAGTTTATTTGGATAGTCCCCTATTATAGATGGTCTTTAAATGCTCAAACTATCAACAGCCACGGTTGATATGCAACAACTTGTTAAGGTCTAGGATTAGGGTAAGTGGGTGTGTTAGTTAAAAAGTTTGTTGATAGTAAGTTGAACATCTATAACCCTCTATAGGGAGACTCCAAATAAAGTGTTACCCAAAGAAAGAACATTTGGAATCATGTCAAAAGCTAACATAAAATAGGAGGCATATACTCTCATGAACACCTGTGCAAGAGGTTTGTTCTCAAACTCCTTCTCATGCTCAAAGAACGTGTCCAGGCCGTGTTGTTTCACGATGATCTCCGACTCGTCAGAGAAGAGGACAGCGTCCCCGTCAAAGGCAACTTTCAGCTGTGTGTCGGAAAGCTTGTTCTCCACATCTCCAGATGCAAACATGGTCGCTGCTGCAATGCCTATTTATAAAGACATTATAAAAAAGGGGCTTATACATGCTCATAAGTCTTAAAAATGCATTACAACGGTATCATATATGTAGGCTATATCATACCTATAAAAAGTGTTACCACAATGTACATCTACAGTTTTTTACTCTGTTACCAATTTAGCATCCATGCTAACCTAAACCAGTTTAATCCCTAGAGGACAAAGGAAAGCAGCATTTTCAACTACCCTCCTCAATGGCCTCCATGACTTTCTCTCCATCCTTGGAGAGGTACAGGTTGGTCAGATAGGCCTTCAGATAGCCAATGGGGCTTTGCCCTCCCGTCATACAGAACCTCTCAATGGTTAAATCTGTCAGGTAGAGTGAAAAACAAAAACGTATCAGAACCCCATACAAATGTGATGGTATCATCAGGCTGGTAGCCAAAGATTGCCACTAACATCCATGCAAAACATGCATACAACCACTAAAAACATATTTGGTCAAAATTACCCATCATTCAATGAAATGCAGCTCACAATAAGCGCGTCTTATAACCATAGAAATATAATTACTCCAATTACTGGTCATTGTATTTCTCTGCTTATAGCACTGTAGTAGGCATGGCTGAGCGTGTCGACCACGAACCGTAGTGGTTGATGCTGTTGATGAGGCGCACTCCGACCTGGGCGTGGTTAATAGTCATCAGGACGATGTCAAACAGCTCTTCGCTGTCGGGGTAGAGGTGCCTCAGCCGTGCGTTCACAGACATCAGAGCCTGCAGGGTGTGCACAAATGCACTGATAAATGCACAGGGGCGGACTGGGACAAGAATTCAGCCCTGGCATTATCCACATCGCTGCGTACACCACCATCCCTCCCACCATCATGATACCACCAACCATTGATGCACCCTTCACCCTGACCCTACACACAGGCAGTAGTGCTGACATAACATTGGCAGTAAAGTACAGCATTTCTCAACCATTTTCTGTACCAGTGATTGGCGAGACATGGTCCTCTTTTTTAACCAGCTCATGTTTAAAACAAATATGTAAAAACACCACTGGAGACAACTCACCACTATAACTGTGCCTCTTCTCTAACCATTTTGTTTGTCTCAGCATCTTCGCTGGTGTCACTCTGTGCTGCTTTTGTTCTGTTCTGTCTGCTTAAACATTCCACGTTATAAAAGCCAAGCTAGCAACTTAGCCTATATTGCTAATTAGTGCCCGTCATATATATGTTCTCCTGAATCAACACATACCTTCAAATGTTATTGGCCGCATAGACATTTTGCAGATGTTATCGTGGGTGTAGCGAAATGATGTTTCTAGCGCCAACAGTGCAGTAGTGATATTAATAATAGCGAACAATACAAAAAAAACACACAAATCCCCTAAATAAAAATAAAGGAATTTAATATAGAGTTATTAGATAGACGGAATATACATATAAAGAAAACGTCCTCTCACTGTCAACTGCGTTTATTTTCAGCAAACTTAACATGTGTAAATATTTGCATGAACATAACAAGAGTCAACAACTGAGACAAACTGAACAAGTTCCACAGACATGTGACTAGCAGATATGGAATGTGTCCCTGAAAAAAAGGGGGGTCAAAATCAAAAGTAACAGTCAGTATCTGGTGTGGCCACCAGCTGCATTAAGTACTGCGGTGCATCTCCTCCTCATGGACTGCACCAGATTTGCCAGTTCTTGCTGTGAGATGTTACCCCACTCTTCCACAAGGCACTTGCAAGTTCCCGGACATTTCTGAGGGGGGATGGCCCTAGCCCTCACCCTCCGATTGATAGATTAATTATTAATGACTAATTATTACACCCTGAAACTGTGTATAATGTGTTAGAAATGTGTGAGTGTAGGACCAGTAAAGGCTATGGCATTGAGCCACTATTTAGCAATGTGAGTAAGAGTTAGGCCAGACAACAAAGACAACTGAGAAACTAAGATAAAGAGGCCTCCCAATTTAGGGAGGGGAGAAACTGTTATGAAAACATGGTGCAGAATATTGTGAGAACGGCAATAACTGAGTAAAGCAGGGAGTAGGATATGTGTGTGTGTGTGTGTGTGTGTGTGTGTGTGTGTGTGTGTATGCATGTGTGTATGCATGTGTGTGTGTGTGTGAACTGAAGGTCAGTAGAGCAGTTTTAGAGTGGAAAACTACAGCCCGCCTACAGAGGGAAGGGATTTCTTTTTGTATGAGTATAAAAGATGGACTCTGAAATTGTGATTGCAGAATTCTCAATGAATAAATATCTCTGACAATGCAGACCGGGACTCTGGCCGTTACTTAAATCCCAAAAGACTTACAACCTTTTGGGAGACGCACAGAGACACTAAAATAGTTTGTTAAATAATTCACATAACACCGATCCAACAGGTCCCAGACGTGCCCAATGGGATTGAGATCTGGGCTCTTCGCTGGCAATGGAAGAACACTGACATTCCTGTCTTGCAGGAAATCACGCACAGAACGAGCAGTATGGCTGGTGGCATTGTCATGCTGGAGGGTCATGTCAGGATGAGCCTGCAGAAAGGGTACCAAATGAGGGAGGAGGATGTCTTCCCTGTAACGCACAGCGTTGAGATTGCCTGCAATGACAACAAGCTCAGTCCGATGATGCTGTGACACACCGCCCCAGACCATGACGGACCCTCCACCTCCAAATTGATCCCGCTCCAGAGTACAGGCCTCGGTGTAACGCTCATTTCTTCGACGATAAACGCAAATCCGACCATCACCCCTGGTGAGACAAAACCGCGACTCGTCAGTGAAGATCACTTTTTGCCAGTCCCGACGGTGGGTTTGTGCCCATAGGCGACGTTGTTGCCGGTGATGTCTGGTGAGGACCTGCCTTACAACAGGCCTACAAGCCCTCAGTCCAGCCTCTCTGAGCCTATTGCGGAAAGTCTGAGCACTGATGGAGGGATTGTGCGTTCCTGGTGTAACTCGGGCAGTTGTTGTTGCCATCCTGTACCTGTCCCACAGGTGTGATGTTCGGATGTACCAATCCTGTGCAGGTGTTGTTACATGTGGTCTGCCACTGCGAGGACGATCAGCTGTCTGTCCTGTCTCCCTGTAGCGCTGTCTTAGGCGTCTCACAGTACGGACATTGCAATTTATTGCCCTGGCCACATCTGCAGTCCTCATGCCTCCTTGCAGCATGCCTAAGGCACGTTCACGCAGATGAGCAGGTCAGTAGAAAGGCCTCTTTAGTGTCCTAAGTTTTCATAACTGTGACCTTAATTGCCTACCGTCTGTAAGCTGTTAGTGTCTTAACGACCGTTCCACAGGTGCATGTTCATTAATTGTTTATGGTTCATTGAACAAGCATGGGAAACAGTGTTTAAACCCTTTACAATTGAGATCTGTGAAGTTATTTGGATTTTTACAAATTATCTTTGAAAGACAGGGTCCTGAAAAAGGGACATTTCTTTTTTTGCTGAGTTTATATGATGGTGTGTATAGACATAATGGAAAATGTATGAATAGAAAAGGTGTGTACAGCAGTAGTTATATAGGATGAGCCTTGACTAGAATACAGTATACACACAAAGTAGGTAAAACAGTATGTAAATATTATTAAAGTGACCAGTGTTCAATGACTATGTACATAGGGCAGCAGTCTCTAGGTCAGTTACTATTACAGGGCTCCAGGCTAACATTTTCCCCTGGTGTCACTGGTGCTACTAACTTTTACAGTTGTTGGCACCAGCCCCCCAAATTACGAATAATCATTTTATGAAGTCATTCATAGTGCTTTATTAAGAAGTGTAATAAATAGACAGACTAAGTTGTTTCATCTAACACGTACAAGCAGGAATGCATGACTCAATACATTTAACCTAACCCAGTGATTGTCATGAATTATGGGATGACAATTAAGACTATAGTTGCTATATTTTACTGTCAAAATAGGACTCCAGAATGTCCAGAATTTTTTTGTTCAATAGAGATAAATCTTTATGTGCACCTCGAATATCATTAGTCTAATTAATTTGGGGTACAACACGAGGAAGTGGAAACTCAAAACACATTAACTAGATCGATAACTCTAAATATAATACCCACTGCTAGTAGCCATGTATTCAACCAACAGTACATTTTATGTCCTAAAAACATGTTGCAGTTGTAGGCTACTACCCATGAGACCTATCGGCCTATACCCTCGCAAAGGCCGGTGTGCATTTCGCCGCGCGCCGCTCCATATCTCAAAGCCATATCAAATATCTTGGTTGTAAAACTATTGAGCTGACTATTGAGAAAGCTGAGGCCCTCCACTCTTCAAACGGGACAAAGAGACTAAACTTCCAAAGCGGTGATTTCCCGCAATTGCATTTTGAAATGTTAAACGATTAGACCACATTTCTCTCTCAAGCGCATGGGGGAAGAGGAGAGTGGCTTGCTCATTACAGCAGCAGGTCCCTGTGAAACAGGTACAGGGCCAGGGTGCTCAGTTTCATTACAGGAATCGTGAGGCAAATGCACTTTACTGTTTGTCCAAATCATGGTTTTAGCTGCCCAAAAAAATAGGATGTTTTGAGTGAGATGACAATGTGGAATGTGCTCCAAGTTTATAAGCAGTGACACCCATCCTTTCAGTTTTTTACAATCCATGATGTTGTCTAACTGATGACAGTGTCAGAACAAGTATCTTTGCTGAAGCCCTGTTTCACTTTGAATATGAGTTTGCGTGACCTCAGCCTGAGAAAAACAGGCTGGCCCATCTTGGCAGGGGGGCTGGCCTTGCCCACTGATTAGCTAAAAGGCTCATTATAGATTAGTATAACAGCAATTGTGCAACAATCCACCCAACAGAAATCCACCCAACTATAAATGTTATTACAAGAGGTCTTCCCTCGAGTTAAACATTTGTCATTCAGCTATTGATTCAAACATGGTCTAATGGTCATAGAATTTTGACTCCTGTGGCTGCATACCATTATTGTAGAAGAACCAGATTAACCTGCCACAATGGCATCCATGCGTAGATGGTAACAGTGGTAAACAACATTGGCTATTGTAATTCTGAGCAAAAACCTATTCTGGATGCATTACACACATTTCAGCTAGGCCTAAAGACAATGGCAATATTGAGTGAGGTTTCTCCTTCACCTACAATAAGGAATGTATATATAGTTGTAAGGCAATCCCAGCCCATTCATAGACACTAATAACCTTTAGTGCCTATTGACAATAGTATCTTCTGGCTGGGGGAGTTGTTAACAGCCCTGATGCTAGCTCTAAACGTTAGCACGGATCGCTTGCGGTACGGCTTTGGAAACAAAGAACGTATATTTCATATCAGCAAGAATTATTATTATTATAAAAATGTTAAGGTTAAATTCCTAAAACACCTTTATAGGGTTAAGACTCCCCCACATGGACATATTTCCATTTTACAGAGCTTGTTTACAGACAACAGACGGAAGACAGAGTCGACTACCCGTGCTAATTAGCTATCTGCGTCTCCGAGGACGCCACAAACGTGTTGTCACTGAAAAATACTGTTGGCTGCAACTGTTTTAAAACATTGTACAGCAGAGGAGGACAGGAAATACCATCCTACTCAGTGAATTTCAGAAATGTTTCAATAGTGTGTTTTTTTTTTAAGTTATCAATTTTAGATACAGTAAATATATTCACATCACCAAATAACTGATTAAAATACTGTTTTGCATTGAAGGACTTTTGTGGGCAGATCTGAAAAAGCCTGTGCGAGCAAGGATGCCTACAAACCTGACTCAGTTACACCAGTTCTGTCAGGAGGAATGGGCCAAAATTCACCCAATTTATTGTGGGAAGCTTGTGGAAGGCTACCCGAAACGTTTGACCCAAGTTAAACTATTTAAAGGCAATGCTACCAAATACTAATTGAGTGTATGTAAACTTCTCTACTATTATTCTGTCATTTCACATTTTTAAAATAAAGTGCTGATCCTAACTGACCTAAAACAGGGAATTTTTACTAGGATTAAATGTCAGGAATTGTGAAAAACGGAGTTTAAATATATTTGGCTAAGGTGTATGTAAAACTTCCGACTTCAACTGTACCTGTTGTGTTGATGTTTAGGATGAGGTGGGTGTAATTCTTTGTGTGCTCTAGGGCAACAGTGTCTAGATAGAATTTGTATTTGTTGTCTTGGCTACTGGACCTTTTTTGGAACACCATTATTTTTGTCTTACTGAGATTCACTGCTGCTTTAGGCCCTCTTTGGTTGGGGACAGAAGTACCAGATCATCTGCAAACAGTAGACATTTGATTTCTGAGTCCAGTTTGTCAATAATGGTGTATACGTGGTTTGTCGTACAGTATTTTGGTAAGAAGACAATTTTACATTTTCTCAGGACATTGATTCCACTGAGGAAATGTTAGAGTCTGCTGTTGATGATACTGCAGAGGATTCTTCAGAGATTGCTGCTAACGCATATTCTACAGAAATTATTGGGGTCAAATTTTATGGGTTGGAGTGATCAAGCCTTGGTTCCAAATATTAGGGAAGATGCCAGAGCTGAGGGTAATATTGAAGAGTTTAAGAATAGCCAACTTGAATTTGTGATCCATATATTTTATCATTTTGTTTAGGACACCATCAACACCACAGCCCTTTTTGGGTTGGGGGGGGGGGGGGGTTGTATTTTGTCCTGTAGCTCATCCAATGTAATTGGAGAATCCAGTGGGTTCTGGTAGTCTTTAATAACTTATTCTAAGTTTAGTAAATGATCATGTATATGTTTTTGCACTTGGTTCTTTGTTATATGGCCAAAAAGGTTGGAGAAGTGGTTTATCAATACATCTTCATATTGGATAGATAGCTCTTCATGTTGTTGTTTGTTTAGTGTGTTCCAATTTTCCCAGAAGTGATTTGATTCTATGGATTCTTCAATCACAATGAGCTGTTTTCTGTCATGCTGGTCCTTCTTTTTTCTTAGTGTATTTCTGTATTGTTTTAGTGTTTCACCATAGTGAAGGCGTAAGCTAAAGTTTTCTGGTTCTCTGTGTTTTTGGTTGGATAGGTTTCTCAATTTCTTTATTAGGTTTTTACATTCTTCATCAAACCATTTCTCATTGTTGTTAGTTGTCTTAGGTTTTCTGCCGGAATTTTAATTTAATATGTCAGCTGATAGGTCAAATATATTGTTCAGGCTTCCTACTGTTCCTAAGTTTACACCTTCACTATTGAAGGAAAACATTTTGTCTAGGAGGGATTGGATGTGTTGTTGGCCAATAGTTTTTTGGTAGGTTTCTACACTACCCTCCTTCCATCTATAGCATTTCTTAATAGTATGCAGTTCGTTCAGCTTCGATGCCTCATGGTTGATTATTGCTCCATTCAAGTAGATTATGATTTTGCTGTGATCTGATAGGGGTGTCGGTGGGCTGACTGTGAATGCTCCGAGAGACTCTGGGTTGAGGTTGGTGATAAAGTAGTCTACAGTACTACTGCCAAGAGATGGGTTATAGGTATACCTACCGTAGGAGTCCCCTCGAAGCCTACCATTGACTATGTACATACCCAGTGTGAGACAGAGCTGCAGGAGTTGTGACCCGTTTTTGTTGGTTATGTTGACGTAGTTGTGTCTAGGGGGACATATGGGGAGGGGTGCTGTCACCTCCAGGTAGGTCTTTGTCCCCCTGTGTGCTGAGGGTGTCAGGTTCTTGTCCAGTTCTAGCATTTAGGTCACCACAGACTAGAACAGTGGCTTGCGAAAGTATTCACCCCCCTTGGCATTTTTCCTATTTTGTTGCCTTACAACCTGGAATTAAAATGGATTTTTGGGGGGTTTGTATAATTTGATTTACATAATATGTCTACCACTTTGAAGATGCAAAATATTTTTTTTGGGTGAAACAAACAAGAAATAAGACAAAAAAACACAAAACTTGAGTGTGCATAACTATTCACCCCCCCCAAAGTCAATACTTTGTAGAGCCACCTTTTGCAGCAATTACAGCTGCAAGTCTCTTGGGGTATGTCTCTATAAGCTTGGCACATCTAGCCACTGGGATTTTTGCCCATTCTTCTAGGCAAAACTGCTCCAGCTCCTTCAAGTTGGATGGGTTCCGCTGGTGTACAGCAATCTTTATACCACAGATTCTCAATTGGATTGAGGTCTGGGCTTTGACTAGGCCATTCTAAGACATTTAAATGTTTCCCCCTTAAACCACTCAAGTGTTGCTTTAGCAGTATGCTTAGGGTCATTGTCCTGCTGGAAGGTGAACCTCCGTCCCAGTCTCAAATCTCTGGAAGACTGAAACAGGTTTCCCTCAAGAATTTCCCTGTATTTAGCGCCATCCATCATTCCTTCAATTCTGACCAGTTTCCCAGTCCCTGCCGATGAAAAATATCCCCACAGCATGATGCTGCCACCACCATGCTTCACTGTGGGGATGGTGTTCTCGGGGTGATGAGAGGTGTTGGGTTTGCACCATACATAGCGTTTTCCTTGATGGCCAAAAAGCTCAATTTTAGTCTCATCTGACCAGAGTACCTTCTTCCATATGTTTGGGGAGTCTCCCACATGCCTTTTGGCGAACACCAAACGTGTTTGCTTATTTTTTTCTTTAAGCAATGGCTTTTTTCTGGCCACTCTTCCATAAAGCCCAGCTCTGTGGAGTGTACGGCTTAAAGTGGTCCTATGGACAGATACCCCAATCTCCACTGTGGAGCTTTGCAGCTCCTCCAGGGTTATCTTTGGTCTCTTTGTTGCCTCTCTGATTAATGCCATCCTTGCCTGGTCCATGAGTTTTGGTGGGCGGCCCTCTCTTGGCAGGTTTGTTGTGGTGCCATATCCTTTCCATTTTTTAATAATGGATTTAATGGTGCTCCGTGGGATGTTCAAAGTTTCTGATATTTTTTTATAACCCAACCCTGATCTGTACTTCTCCACAACTTTGTCCCTGACCTGTTTGGAGAGCTCCTTGGTCTTCATGGTGCCGCTTGCTTGGTGGTGCCCCTTGCTTAGTGGTTTTGCAGACTCTGGGGCCTTTCAGAACAGGTGTATATATACACTGAAATCATGTGACAGATCATGTGACACTTAGATTGCACACAGGTGGACTTTATTTAACTAATTATGTGACTTCTGAAGGTAATTGGTTGCACCAGATCTTATTTAGGGGCTTCATAGCAAAGTTATTTTATTCATTTCACTTCACCAATTTGGACTATTTTGTGTATGTCCATTACATGAAATCCAAATAAAAATCCATTTAAATTACAGGCTGTAATTCAACAAAATAGGAAAAACGCCAAGGGGGTTAAATACTTTTGCAAGGCACTGTACATGTCCCTGGGCCTGGAAATGATTGATCTCCCCCTCTAGGATGGAGAAGCTGTCTTCATTAAAGTATGGGGATTCTAGTGGGGGGATATAGGTACCACACAGGAGGACATTTATCTCTGTTGAGATCATTTCCTTTTGAATTTCTAGCCAAATGTAAAATGTTCCTGTTTTTATTTATTTTTATAGAGTGAGTTATACCAAATTAGCATACCCCCTGAGTCCCTTCCCTGTTTTACTCCTGGTAGTTTGGTGGATGGGACTACCAGCTCTCTGTAACCTAGAGGGCAACCAGTGGGTCCATCACCTCTATACCATGTTTCTTGTAGGATGACAATGTCTGTATTTCTGATTTATTTGGTAAAGTCCAGGTTCCTGATCTTTAGGCCAAAGGCAGATGACCTCAGGCCTTGGATACTCCAGGACGAGATAGTGAAGGATTTGTGTTCCATAAAGTGTCCAATGTTGTTAGTCGTGTGTTTTGGCCTCAGACCAGTAAGTGTGAGCAGAGCCTGCTGAGCATCTGATACATTCCATTATCTTGGGCTAGTGTAAGCGTGGGGGTTGGGCCTGTTTGCCTGCTCACGGCCTGGGCGTATGTGTGACTTTTATGTTGAGGCCCTCTTTGCGGGAGTGGGGGGCGTGGGGTGGGCAGGAGGGGCATAGGTCTGATCTGAGGGGGCCTATATGGGATGTGGGCATGGTTGGTTTGGGGGGGTATTGATTGGTTGGGGTGGGGGTGTGGATGTGGGGGGGGGGGGGGGGGGATCCCGCAGGTCTGTGGCTGGGTGACCCTAGTTGGTCCTCAGACAGAAGGTCTAAGGTCTCTCTCTCTCTCTGTCTGTCCTAATGACCACTCCACCACAGGCTGGTGTTATTTGGGAGCCAAACATTCTGAGCAACAACTATTGTGTGATAGATAAGATAAATCTCCAACCCTGAGACACAAAAGCAATCATCCTCACCACTGTATCCTCACACTCAAGAGCAGTTAATGATAATATTTTGTCAGCGAATTAATAGGAGATATGGGAACACTACTAGGACACTTGCCCT
The DNA here is from genome assembly GCF_964263955.1 of Coregonus lavaretus. Lineage (NCBI taxonomy): Eukaryota > Metazoa > Chordata > Actinopteri > Salmoniformes > Salmonidae > Coregonus > Coregonus lavaretus. Next base: position 150,829 of record NW_028156594.1, read on the forward strand.
CTCATCTCTAGGGCTAAGTCATTCTTTTTTTCAGGTATGTGCCAAGTGCCAACCGCTTACTTTATTGAGATGTAAAACTGGGTAGGCTTATGCACAACATGCATAAGCCTACCCATGTCCACGTTCCACCTGTTGACGTGGCTTGCTGCCTACTGGCTTCGGCATTACCGGTACATTGATCTCTAACTTCAGCACCATGGACAGCTCCGTATATTTGTATTATGCATGGCCTACTACCTACATGACATAGGAAATACACTGAAATGTAAATTAAATTAGAATGCTTTTACTAACACTCACCACAGCTGCTTAAATCGCCTTTATAATAGGCTAATGCAACTCTTTGATCGCATTTGCAGACCAAGGCAAGATTAATTCATGACAGTAATTAAGTAGATTGGGAAGCATTCAAAACAGAATTGCCTCTATATAACAATAATCACTCTGATTTTTCTGTAAAATTGGCCTACTGTAGCCTACCTTTTTAACCAACTTGTGCGCTCATGGCCATTCGTGAAATAGTCACATTATGGTCATTTTGAACAGATCACCGCCGCTTGTGTCAAATAATAGTTTTACAAATTCTTCTCAAATTAGCCTATATGATGAAATTCATTGCTTCCATACTACAATAAAAATAACATAAAAAGATACTGCTTTAAATACAAAGATCAGCTTATTTCAACATATACAAAGGAATCCGTTGACAATGTCTATGTCATATCAATACAATAAAGAGTAAATTATTCCATATCATTGCTGTGTTGTGGCCGGCTGTTTTAAGACTACTTGTTGCAGCAGATGAGGCATTCTTTTTAGCAAACCAATTTCTAATATCCATTTTGACCACGATGAACAAACAAGTTAAGGTAGCCTACTCTTGAACATGACATTCCGAACGATCACGAGGCTGTTTACGTAACGCTCCACCCACTATTCATTTGAATCAGCAAAAAGAGACATGCGCTTCATGATGCATTTATGATAGGTCTAAAACCCTGTCAGTCTTAATTACTTGAGCCATATTTAATTTAACAATAAAAAATAGAGGTAATTGAAACTTTAAATGGGCCAAATATCATATCATATCATAGCATGTTATAGCAACAACAACAAAAACATTAGTCATGCAAAATTTCATTCAACCATGTATTTTATTTACACAGGCAAGGAGGTGGAGCCGGCAGGGGATGTAGCTCAGTTGGTAGAGCATGGCGTTTGCAACGCCAGGGTTGTGTGTTCGATAAAATAATGTATGCGCTAACTGTAAGTCGCTCTGGATAAGAGCGTCTGCTAAATGACTAAAATGTAAATGTAAATGTATGGTAGGGCGAGCATGGCTCCCTATGGCCCGCCCACAACGCCAGGCCTGCAGTAAAGTAATATATTTAAATATATGCACTATAATTGCATTTGATATTATGTTTATGAAATAGATAAATGAAATATATTTTTTTATATATTTGGGAAATATATGTATAAATAATACAGCCATCTGTATAGTATGTAACATAGAGAAATGCACAAGCGATGGACTTGTAAAGGATGCCAGAAAACATATCAAAGCTATGTGAACATACAGTCTTTTAATAACTTTTTTATGCTCTTTTTTGTCTTTTAAAAATGCTGAAATATCAAATGATCCCTCCTGGAAAATGACCTGTGAGACAAAAATAAACAGCTTAAACATCACTGCTACTTCAGCCAGGTGTTGCTGTAAAGTAAAGCTAATTCAATTAATACATTGCGGAAGGATTGTTCAGTGTCAAACCTCAATAGGGTAGAGTGCCTTGGGCAAGTTTCTGCCTTTAAACATCGAATGGCACAGCCATTGGTGCCATGAGTGTTGTGTGCTGGGCAGGGAGCGATCCAGGTCCCTGGTATGGAGGCGTTGTGGTGATCCCACCAGGGTTCAATAGCTTGGGATACCTGCCCCCTAGACCTGCTGTTAGAAGGAAAGGTGTTAGCAGGAGATCATCAGAGAGGGCTATCATTGGCTGGTATAGTCTTGGAGTTAAACCTCATGTAGTCTAAAGCACTATTCACCTGCTTTCATGGAGTAAGGATTCACTCCTTTGGGGAGACTAGAGTTCCCTAGATACATCCCCATCGGGGGAGGAGGTGGAACAGGCTTATTCTGGAAAACATATCAACAAATTTGCAAATGTATTAGTAACATTCTTACAGTTGAAATACAATGGTCATCCACTGCTTTACTGACGTGAATTAAAGTGAATACCTCAGCCTTGGGCATGGGACTTGTGTCAACCCATCAATGTGAATCAAGCCACTGAGAAATAGATGAATCCACTAGAGTGTCTCTATATAGAATATACATAACAGGTTACTTACAGAACTAGGCTTGTCATCTGGTATCGTTGTCATCTGAGGAACCTCTTTCTTTTCACAGAAGAACCAGCTGAGCCAGCCTCCACTGTTTGGTGTTTTCTGTACTGGGGGTGCTGGGGGCTGAGGTTCAGCCGCCAGCCAGCTGCCAGTCTGGCTCTGAGGGTTGGCCTCGGAGTGTTCCGGCTTGGTGATGGTCATTAAAGCAGGATCCGCCACATATCTACTCCGGATATCTGTGACAAGTGGGAGAAGTCAAGCCACTCTGCTCATCACAGTACAGAACAATCACTAGCTGACAGTGTGTCTTGAAATGATACTTTGTTACAACCCAAACACAACCAGACTACAGGCACATGGATTCCTAGAGTTAAATCTGTTTCACGTAGACATTTAGACAACACACTCATAAGATAAGGCTTTTCTTATTACCTTTTCTCCTGGCATAGAAATGTCCACAACGTGGAGCATTCACTCCAGCATCCCAGGATCCCACTATGGGGATGATGGGAGGTGAAGGTGGTCCATGCCATTCCATCTGTTCCATTCCATTGGTTTGTGTTGGGATGATGCCTTGTTGGAATGATTGGTTCTCGTTGGGATCCTCCCTCTGGATGATGCCTGTCGGGAGGATCCCCTCCCTCTGCACAGGGATGATGTTTGTCGTTTGGATCCCCTCCCTTTCAGGTACCACAGGCATGTCATCAAGGAGCTATCCAGTGCAGGTGGAGTATAGGAGTTACAAAGACATTAGAATTACCATTATCATTCCAGCCATCATCATTAATCATCATGATTACACATGACTCATCCTACTCTTGCTGAGACTAATCTACTACCTGAGAGAGGGCACTCTGCAACTCAATAAACTTCCCCTGCATGGAATTCAGCTGCCCCTGCATGTGGTCCATTGACTGCTGCAAGTTGTTCACCTGGTTCTGGGCCCACTGCATCTCATCCTTAGCAGTCATCAGGACGTTTATCAGACTGAGATAAAGAGATTTCACACCATGCCCATCTTTAGGATTCTTTGTCCCCCAATTCCCATTTCTTTAAGAATGCACCTCTGTGCAGATGTTACATTGTGTTACATAGAAAACCCTTACCCTGACATGGGCTCATGGACCAATGGGATCATTGGTATGTCTCCCTGCTCCTGGTTCACTAAAGAAAGAATGCAAGGAAGATTAGAGGACAAAGCCTTGGTTCAGCAATGACACATTCTGCACACCATGACTATTGGACTGTACAAATGAAGTCAATCCTTGCTCCATTGGTAGTCGTTCATAGGGGACTTTTGGGAAAGTTACCAGAATTATGCAACCTTACATCAGCCCAATCAGTGCTTACCTCCAGGAGAGTTATCCATGGTTAGCTTTCTCAGATAAAGACAATCCTTGTGAAGTGCACTCCGTCTGGGTCAACAATACAATGATACACAGCCTTCAGGCAACTTTTTGTC